>NC_060138.1:1145546997-1145850027 GCF_021461385.2 Schistocerca piceifrons
TGATGCAGCTCTCCATGCTAATGTATCCTGTGCAAGCTTCTTCATCTCCCAGTACCTACTGCAGCCTACATCCTTCTGAATCTGCTTAGTGTATTCATCTCTTGGTCTCCCTCTACGGTTTTTACCCTCCACACTGCCCTCCAGTACTAAATTGGTGATACCTTGATGCCTCAGAACGTGTCCTACCAACCGATCCCTTCTTCTGGTCAAGTTGTGCCACAAACTCCTCTTCTCCCCAATCCTATTCAATACCTCCTCATTAGTTACGTGATCTACCCACCTAATCTTCAACATTCTTCTGTAGCACCACATTTCGAAAGCTTCTATTCTCTTCTTATCCAAACTATTTATTGTCCATGTTTCACTTCCATACATGGCTACATTCCATGCAAATACTTTCAGGAACGACTTCCTGACATTTAAATCTATACTCGATGTTAACAAATTTCTCTTCTTCAGAAATGCTTTCCTTGCCATTGCCAGTCTACATTTTATATCCTCTCTACTTCGACCATCATCAGTTATTTTGCTCCCCAAATAGCAAAACTGCTTTACTACTTCAAGTGTCTCATTTCCTAATCTAATTCCCTCAGCATCAGCCGACTTAATTCGACTACATTTCATTATCCTCTTTTTGCTTTTGTTGATGTTCATCTCATACCCTCCTTTCAAGACACTGTCCATTCCGTTCAACTGCTCTTCCAAGTCCTTTGCTGTCTCTGACAGATTACAATGTCATCGGCGAACCTCAAAGTTTTTATTTCTTCTCCCTGGATTTTAATACCTACTCCAAATTTTTCTTTTGTTCCTTTTACTGCTTGCTCAATATACAATTTCAATAACATCTGCAATGTTACGCCCAAATATTTAATCGACGTGACTGTGTCAAGCGCTACACTACTAATGTAGTATTCAAACACTACAGGATTATTTTTTCCTATTCATATGCATTAATTTACATTTATCTATATATCTATATATATATTATATTATATTATCTATAGTATTATATTATATTATCTATATACATATTATCTATATATTATCTATATTTAGAGTTAGCTGCCATTCTTTACACCAATCACAAATCCTGTCCAAATCATCTTGTATCCTCCTACAGTCACTCAATGACGACACCTTGCCGTACACCACAGCGTTTATATTTGCAATGAAGTTGTTTTGACTTTCGTGTTCGTCAAAGCTACCCGGCTGTGCCTGCAGCTCCGGACTGCTTGGGTAACGAGCCTCAGTTCACAATGCCGCCGCTGGCGAGAACCATCCCACCTCGCCGGCGCCTACGGAACAAGGCAGCACACCAGAGCCCACAATGGCGGCGGCGAAAGTGTCGGAAGCGAGTCGGGTCCCGGCGCGGTGTTCCGGGACGCTCTCTCCTCTCCGCAGCCGTGAAAAACGCGAGGCGCTGCGCCGCGCCGATCCTCTGCTGCCGGCAGACTTTCCTGCGGTACGGGCAGCGGCGCAGAGGCGCGCGGGGGACGTGCCTACCTGCCGCAAAAACAAAACACGGTGCAGCGGGGGACGGGCCGCCGCCAGCGCGCTAGCGAAGCGCGACCTGGTTGTTGACATTGTAAACGTTTGAAAGGAGCCGGAATGCTCCTGCACAAAGAGCGAAAATAGAACTCATCACCACGTTCACTTTCAGAGATTAGACACGACTCTTAGTGCCTGTATTGGTGGTCAGTCTTATTATTACCATATCTTCTTCGGTCTTCCAAGTATTCTTTTTTTCATGTGACACATATTTCGTGGCTTGTAATGGTAACCGCCACCCTGACATTATTCCCCGCTGTACATACATATACTTCCATATTCATTCATTATATTGAATGTTAGTTCAGTTTTAAACTTACTTGTAATATCTTCATTCGTTGTTTATCCATTCACAGCTTTAAAAACTCTCGTTTTAGACACACACATATATACACTACCGGCCATTAAAACTGCTACACCAAGAAAAAATGCAGATGATAAATGGGTATTCATTGGACAAATATATTATACTAGAACTGACATGTGATTACATTTTCATGCAATTTGGGTGCGTGGATCCTGAGAAATCAGTACCCAGAATAACCACCTCTGGCCATAATAACGGCGTTGATACGCCTAGGCATTGAGTCAAACAGAGCTTGGATGGCGCGTACAGGTACAGCTGCCCATGCAGCTTCAACACGATACCGCAGTTCATCAAGAGTAGTGACTGGCGTATTGTGACGAGCCAGTTGCTCGGCCACCATTGGCCAGACGTTTTCAATTGATGAGAGATCTGGGGAATGTGCTGGCCAGGGCAGCAGTCGAGCATTTTCTGTATCCAGAAAGGCCCGTACAGGACCTGCAAAATGCGATCGTGCATTATCCTGCTGAATTGTAGGGTTTCGCAGGGATCATATGAGGGGTAGAGCCACGGGTCGTAACACATTTGAAATGTAACGTCCAGTGTTCAAAGTGCCGTCAATGCGAACAAGAGGTGACCGAGACGTGTACCCAATGGCACCCCATACCATCACGCCTGGTGATACGCCAGTATGGCGATGACGAATACACGCTTCCAATTTGCGTTCAGCGCGATTTCGCCAAACACGGATGCGACCATCGTGATGCTGTAAACAGAACCTGGTTTCATCCGAAAAAATGACGTTTTGCCATTCGTGCACTCTGGTTCGTCGTTGAGTACAACATCGCAGGCGCTCTTGTCTGTGATGCAGCGTCAAGGGTAACCGCAGCCATGGTCTCCGAGCTGATAGTCCATGCTGCTGCATTCGTCGTCGAACTGTTCGTGTAGATGGTTGTTGTCTTGCAAAGGTCCCCATCTGTTGACTCAGGGATCGAAACGTGGCTGCACGATCCGTTACAGCCATGCGGATACGATGCCTGTCATCTAGACGGCTAGTGATACGAGGCCGTTGGGATCCAGCACGGCGTTCCGTATTACCCTCCTGAACCCACCGATTCCTTATTCTGCTAATAGTCATTGGATCTCGACCAACGCGAGCAGCAATGTCGCGATACGATAAATCGCAATCGTGATAGGCTACAATCCGACCTTTATGAAAGTCGGACACGTGATGGAACGCATTTCTCCTCCTTACACGAGGCATCACAACAACGTTTCACCAGGCAAAGTCGGTCAACTGCTGTTTGTGTATGAGAAATCGGTTGAAAGATTTCCTCATGTCAGCACGCTGTAGGTGTCGCCACCGGCGCCAACCTTGAATGAATGCTCTGAAAAGCTAATCATTTGCATATCACAACATCTTCTTCCTGTCTGTTAAATTTCTCGTCTGTAGCACGTCATCTTCGTGGTGTAGTAATTTTAATGGCCAGTAGTGTATATACGAGGGCAGTTCAATAAGTAATGCAACACATTTTTTTTCTCGGCCAATTTTGGTTGAAAAAACCGGAAATTTCTTGTGGACTATTTTCAAACATTCCCGCTTCGTCTCGTATAGTTTCATTGACTTCCGACAGGTGGCAGCGCTGTACGGAGCTGTTAAAATGGCGTCTGTAACGGATGTGCGTTGCAAACAACGGGTAGTGATCGAGCTTCTTTTGGCGGAAAACCAGGGCATCTCAGATATTCATAGGCGCCTGCAGAATGTCTACGGTGATCTGGCAGTGGACAAAAGCATGGTGAGTCGTTGGGCAAAGCGTGTGTCATCATCGCCGCAAGGTCAAGCAAGACTGTCTGATCTCCCGCGTGCGGGCCGGCCGTGCACAGCTGTGACTCCTGCAATGGCGGAGCGTGCGAACACACTCGTTCGAGATGATCGACGGATCACCATCAAACAACTCAGTGCTCAACTTGACATCTCTGTTGGTAGTGCTGTCACAATTGTTCACCAGTTGGGATATTCAAAGGTTTGTTCCCGCTGGGTCCCTCGTTGTCTAACCGAACACCATAAAGAGCAAAGGAGAACCATCTGTGCGGAATTGCTTGCTCGTCATGTGGCTGTGGGTGACAATTTCTTGTCAAAGATTGTTACAGGCGATGAAACGTGGGTTCATCACTTCGAACCTGAAACAAAACGGCAATCAATGGAGTGGCGCCACACCCACTCCCCTACCAAGAGAAAGTTTAAAGCCATACCCTCAGCCGGTAAAGTCATGGTTACAGTCTTCTGGGACGCTGAAGGGGTTATTCTGTTCGATGTCCTTCCCCATGGTCAAACGATCAACTCTGAAGTGTATTGTGCTACTCTTCAGAAATTGAAGAATCGACTTATGCGTGTTCGTAGGCACAAAAATCTGAACGAACTTCTCCTTCTTCATGACAACGCAAGACCTCACACAAGTCTTCGCACCCGAGAGGAGCTCACAAAACTTCAGTGGACTGTTCTTCCTCATGCACCCTACAGCCCCGATCTCGCACCGTCGGATTTCCATATGTTTGGCCCAATGAAGGACGCAATCCGTGGGAGGCACTACGCGGATGATGAAGAAGTTATTGATGCAGTACGACGTTGGCTCCGACATCGACCAGTGGAATGGTACCGTGCAGGCATACAGGCCCTCATTTCAAGGTGGCGTAAGGCCGTAGCATTGAATGGAGATTACGTTGAAAAATAGTGTTGTGTAGCTAAAAGATTGGGGAATAACCTGGTGTATTTCAATGCTGAATAAAACAGCTCCTGTTTCAGAAAAAAAATGTGTTGCATTACTTATTGAACTGCCCTCGTATAAACGATTTGGCCGACAGGGTGGGCAGCAGTCTGTGGTTGTTTGCTAATGATGCCGTGGTGTACGGTAAGGTGACGTCGTTGAGTGGCTGTAGGAAGATACAAAACGACTTAGACAACATTTCCAGTCGATGTGATGAATGGTACCTAGCCCGAAATGTAGAAAAATGTAAGTTAATGCAGTCGAGTAATAAGAAAAAACCTGTTATGCTCGTATACAGTATTACAAGTGTCCAGTTTGACACAGTCAAGTCTTTTAAATATCTGGGCGTAATGTTCCAAAGCGATATGAGGTGGAACGAGCATGTGAGAAGTATTGTAGGGAAAGCGAATGATCGACTTCTGCCGGCATGGGTGGCCGAGCGGTTCTAGGCGCTACAGTCTGGAACCGCACGACCGCTCCGGTCGCAGGTTCGAATCCTACCTCGGGCATGGACATGTGTGCTGTCCCTAGGTTAGTTAGGTTTAATTAGTTCAAAGTTCTAGGGGACTGATGACCTTCGAAGTTAAGTCCCATAGTGCTCAGAGCCATTTGAACCATTTTTGATCGACTTCGATTTATTGGGACAGAGTAGGTCACCTGCAAATGACACCACATATAGGACACGGGTGCGACCTATTCTTGTGTACTGCTGGAGTACTTGGGATCCTTATCAGGTCGTACCGACGGAAGATATCGAATCAATTCAGATGTCGACAGCTAGATTTGTCACCGGTAGATTCGATCAACACGTAAGTGTTGCAGATATGCTTCAGGAACTCAAATGGGAATTCCTGGAGGGAAGGCGATTTTCTTTTGAGAATCACTACAGAGAAAATTTAGAGATCCGACATTTTAAGCTCACTGCGGAACGATTCTGCTACCGCCAACATATACACTCCTGGAAATTGAAATAAGAACACCGTGAATTCATTGTCCCAGGAAGGGGAAACTTTATTGACACATTCCTGGGGTCAGATACATCACATGATCACACTGACAGAACCACAGGCACATAGACACAGGCAACAGAGCATGCACAATGTCGGCACTAGTACAGTGTATATCCACCTTTCGCAGCAATGCAGGCTGCTATTCTCCCATGGAGACGATCGTAGAGATGCTGGATGTAGTCCTGTGGAACGGCTTGCCATGCCATTTCCACCTGGCGCCTCAGTTGGACCAGCGTTCGTGCTGGACGTGCAGACCGCGTGAGACGACGCTTCATCCAGTCCCAAACATGCTCAATGGGGGACAGATCTGGAGATCTTGCTGGCCAGGGTAGTTGACTTACACCTTCTAGAGCACGTTGGGTGGCACGGGATACATGCGGACATGCATTGTCCTGCTGGAACAGCAAGTTCCCTTGCCGGTCTAGGAATGGTAGAACGATGGGTTCGATGACGGTTTGGATGTACCGTGCACTATTCAGTGTCCCCTCGACGATCACCAGTGGTGTACGGCCAGTGTAGGAGATCGCTCCCCACACCGGGTGTTGGCCCTGTGTGCTTCGGTCGTATGCAGTCCTGATTGTGGCGCTCACCTGCACGGCGCCAAACACGCATACGACCATCATTGGCACCAAGGCAGAAGCGACTCTCATCGCTGAAGACGACACGTCTCCATTCGTCCCTCCATTCACGCCTGTCGCGACACCACTGGAGGCGGGCTGCACGATGTTGGGGCGTGAGCAGAAGACGGCCTAACGGTGTGCGGGACCGTAGCCCAGCTTCATGGAGACGGTTGCAAATGGTCCTCGCCGATACCCCAGGAGCAACAGTGTCCGTAATTTGCTGGGAAGTGGCGGTGCGGTCCCCTACGGCACTGCGTAGGATCCTACGGTCTTGGCGTGCATCCGTGCGTCGCTGCGGTCCGGTCCCAGGTCGACGGGCACGTGCACCTTCCGCCGACCACTGGCGACAACATCGATGTACTGTGGAGACCTCACGCCCCACGTGTTGAGCAATTCGGCGGTACGTCCACCCGGCCTCCCGCATGCCCACTATACGCCCTCGCTCAAAGTCCGTCAACTGCACATACGGTTCACGTCCACGCTGTCGCGGCATGCTACCAGTGTTAAAGACTGCGATGGAGCTCCGTATGCCACGGCAAACTGGCTGACACTGACGGCGGCGGTGCACAAATGCTGCGCAGCTAGCGCCATTCGACGGCCAACACCGCGGTTCCTGGTGTGTCCGCTGTGCCGTGCGTGTGATCATTGCTTGTACAGCCCTCTCGCAGTGTCCGGAGCAAGTATGGTGGGTCTGACACACCGGTGTCAATGTGTTCTTTTTTCCATTTCCAGGAGTGTATATTGCCACGAAGATAAGATACGAGAAATTAGGGCTCATACGGATGCATATAGACCGTCGTTTTTCGCTCTATTTGCGAGTGGAACAGGAAAGGAAGTGAGTAACAGTGGTACAGGGTACCCTCCACCACGCACCGTACGGACGCTTGCAGAGTATCAATGTAGACGTAGATGTCGATTGAATTTTATTTATCTGCCGTTTGTAAGTCTCCAGGTCTGCCTCCCATAAAGAACTCAGGAGCTGCAGCAGTTTTATAAAATTTAATTTTAATTCATATCCACGTATCACTCTTTAAAATACTGTCTACAGTGCACAAATGTACGGGGTAACTAAATTTCCTTTACAGATGTAGAGGACTCATAGTGGGGACGGCCGGCCAGAGTGGCCGACCGGTTCTAGGCGCTACAGTCTGGAACCGCGCGGCCGCTACGATCGCAGGTTCTAATCCTGCCTCGGGCATGGTTGTGTGTGATGTCCTCAGGTTGGTTGGGTTTAAGTAGTTCTAAGTTCTAGGGGACTGATGACCTCAGATGTTAAGTCCCATAGTGCTCAGAGCCATTTGAACCATCATAGTGGATACCAAGACCGTTAAGTTTAGCGTGGGTACCGTTTTCCCGCTGCACGCAAACTACCACAACAGACGTTCAAGTCTGCCGCACTTGGGGCGCCACTGAATAGGGTATTACGTGCGTTATCAACGAATCATCTGGTGTCTCATGCCCACTGCAGGTTTGTTTACATACGATACAGTTTGTAAACTTTCCCCTCCCTTTCTTACTAAAACTCTTGAAGTGTTTCATTTAAGGTGTCCGCAGAAGATCGCGTAAGACGCGTACGATATGACTGGCCGCTCTTTCCTATCCGAGATTTGCAGAGATTAACAGAGTCCGTCATTGGATTATCTTAGTGAGTCATCACGTAGGATTTGCCGCGCGGGATTAGCCGAGCGGGCTAGGGCGCTGCAGTCGTGGACTGTGCGGCTGGTCCCGGCGGAGGTTCGAGTCCTCCCTCGGGCATGGGTGTGTGTGTTTGTCCTTAGGATAATTTAGGTTAAGTGGTGTGTAAGCTTAGGGACTGATGACCTTAGCAGTTAAGTCCCATAAGATCTCACACACACACGTAGGATTTCTTCCTACTTGTTTTGTCGCGGAGCTCTCGCAGTTGCTGTTCCTCGCAATAACAGTACAGGTGCCATCGGAATACCTGTAACGTGCAGCTCCACAGGGTGTTTCCTTATAGACCGTGCAGAAATGTAACAAGACATAGAAAATGCTTCACTGAACAATTTGAGATAGGGGACGTCGGGTCGGAGAAGGCCGCCCGCTGTGACCGAGCGTCTCTAGGCGCCTCAGTTCTGAACCGCGCCACGGTCGCAGGCTCGAGTCCTGCCTCGGGCATGGATGCTTGTGATGTCCTTAAGTTAGTTAGGTTTAAGTAGTTCTAAGTGGGTACCCGTGGTCTAGGGGTCTGGTCAGATGAGTATCGGGTAATATCATAGCCGGCACGGTAGCTCAGCGTGTTCTGTCAGAGAGCCGGTTGGCCTCTGTAATAAAAAACTGAGTCGAAAGATGAACAAACGAACTTTAACGGATGTCATGCGACGTCCGCAACGAACAAACACAACGATGAACAATGAACAAAATGAAAAAAAAGAAAAAAAAAGGGGTAGCGTCTTTGATTCATAATCAATACGTTGTCGGTCCCGGGTTCGATCCCCGCCACTGCCCAAATTTTGATAAATAATCAGCATTGGCGGCCGAAGACTTCCGGCATAAGAAGTCAGTCAAAGAGGGCGGAGGAGGTTCAGAGCACTCTCTTGTCCTAGGGGTGGGAAATTGCCCCTAAAGCAGGAAGAATCAGCAATGATCAACGACATGAGGATGCAGAAGGCAATGGAAACCACTGCATTAAAGACACGTAACGTGTGTCCACAGGACATGTGGCCTGTAATTGAAGAAGTATCATTATGATCTCTCCATTGGCAAAAGATTTCGGAATAGTCCCCCATTCGGATCTTCGGGAGGGGACTGCCAAGGGGGAGGTTACCATGAGAAAAAGGTTGAATAATCAACGAAAGGATAACGTTCTACGAGTCGGGGCGTGGAATGTCAGAAGCTTGAACGTGGTAGGGAAACTAGAAAATCTGAAAAGGGAAATGCAAAGGCTCAATCTAGATATAGTAGGGGTCAGTGAAGTGAAGTGGAAGGAAGACAAGGATTTCTGGTCAGATGAGTATCGGGTAATATCAACAGCAGCAGAAAATGGTATAACAGGTGTAAGATTCGTTATGAATAGGAAGGTAGGGAAGAGGGTGTGTTACTATGAACAGTTCAGTGACCGGGTTGTTCTAATCAGAATCGACAGCAGACCAACACCGACAACGATAGTTCAGGTATACATGCCGACGTCGCAAGCTGAAGATGCAGAGATAGAGAAAGTGTATGAGGATATTGAAAGGGTAATGCAGTATGTAAAGGCGGACGAAAATCTAATAGTCATGGGCGGCTGGAATGCAGTTGTAGGGGAAGGAGTAGAAGAAAAGGTTACAGGAGAATATGGGCTTGGGACAAGGAATGAAAGAGGAGAAAGACTAATTGAGTTCTGTAACAAGTTTCAGCTAGTAATAGCGAATACCCTGTTCAAGAATCACAAGAGGAGGAGGTATACTTGGAAAAGGCCGGGAGATACGGGAAGATTTCAATTAGATTACATCATCGTCAGACAGAGATTCCGAAATCAGATACTGGATTGTAAGGCGTACCCAGGAGCAGATATTGACTCAGATCACAATATAGTAGTGATGAAGAGTAGGCTGAAGTTCAAGACATTAGTCAGGAAGAATCAATACGCAAAGAAGTGGGATACGGAAGTATTAAGGAATGACGAGATACGTTTGAAGTTCTCTAACGCTATAGATACAGCAATAAGGATTAGCGCAGTAGGCAGTACAGTTGAAGAGGAATGGACATCTCTAAAAAGGGCCATCACAGAAGTTGAGAAGGAAAAAATAGGTACAAAGAAGGTAGCTGCGAAGAAATCATGGGTAACAGAAGAAATACTTCAGTTGATTGATGAAAGGAGGAAGTACAAACATGTACCGGGAAAATCAGGAAAACAGAAACACAAGTCGCTGAGGAATGAAATAAATAGGAAGTGCAGGGAAGCTAAGACTGAATGGCTGCAGGAAAAATGTGAAGACATCGAAAAAGATATGATTGTCGGAAGGACAGACTCAGCATACAGGAAAGTCAAAACAACCTTTGGTGACATTAATAACAACGGTGGTAACATTAAGAGTGCAACGGGAATTCCACTGTTAAATGCAGAGGAGTGAGCAGATAGGTGGAAAGAACACATTGAAAGCCTCTATGAGGGTGAAGATTTGTCTGATGTGATAGAAGAAGAAACAGGAATCGATTTAGAAGAGATAGGGGATCCAGTATTAGAATCGGAATTTAAAAGAGCTTTGAAGGACTTACGGTCAAATAACGCAGAAGGGATAGGTAACATTCCATCAGAATTTCTAAAATCATTGGGGGAAGTGGCAACAAAACGACTATTCACGTTGGTGTGTAGAATATATGAGTCTGGCGATATACCATCTGGCTTTCGGAAAAGCATCATACACACAATTCCGAAGACGGCAAGAGCTGACAAGTGCGAGAATTATCGCACAATCAGCTTTACAGCTCATGCATCGAAGCTGCTTACAATAATAATATACAGAAGAATGGAAAAGAAAATTGAGAATGCGCTAGGTGACGATCAGTTTGGCTTTAGGAAAAGTAAAGGGACGAGAGAGGCAATTCTGACGTTACGGCTAATAATGGAAGCAAGGCTAAAGAAAAATCAAGACACTTTCATAGGATTTGTCGACCTGGAAAAAGCGTTCGACAATATAAAATGGTGCAAGCTGTTCGAGATTCTCAAAAAAGTAGGGGTAAGCTATAGGGAGAGACGGGTCATATACAATATGTACAACAACCAAGAGGGAATAATAAGAGTGGACGATCAAGAACGAAGTGCTCGTATTAAGAAGGGTGTAAGACAAGGCTGTAGCCTTTCACCCCTACTCTTCAATCTGTACATCGAGGAAGCAATGATGGAAATAAAAGAAAGGTTCAGGAGTGGAATTAAAATACAAAGTGAAAGGTTATCAATGATACGATTCGCTGATGACATTGCTATCCTGAGTGAAAGTGAAGAATTAAATGATCTGCTGAACGGAATGAACAGTCTAATGAGTACACAGTATGGTTTGAGAGTAAATCGGAGAAAGACGAAGGTAATGAGAAGTAGTAGAAATGAGAACAGCGAGAAACTTAACATCAGGATTGATGGTCACGAAGTCAATGAAGTTAAGGAATTCTGCTACCTAGGCAGTAAAATAACCAATGACGGACGGAGCAAGGAGGACATCAATAGCAGACTCGCTAAGGCAAAAAAGGCATTTCTGGCCAAGAGAAGTCTACTAATATCAAATACCGGCCTTAATTTGAGGAAGAAATTTCTGAGGATGTACGTCTGGAGTACACCATTGTATGGTAGTGAAACATGGACTGTGGGAAAACCGGAACAGAAGAGAATCGAAGTATTTGAGATGTGGTGCTATAGACGAATGTTGAAAATTAAGTGGACTGATAAGGTAAGGAATGAGGAGGTTCTACGCAGAATCGGAGAGGAAAGGAATATGTGGAAAACACTGATAAGGAGAAGGGACAGGATGATAGGACATCTGCTAAGACATGAGGGAATGACTTCCATGGTACTAGAGGGAGCTGTAGAGGGCAAAAACTGTAGAGGAAGACAGAGATTGGAATACGTCAAGCAAATAATTGAGGACGTAGGTTGTAAGTGCTACTCTGAGATGAAGAGGTTAGCACAGGAAAGGAATTCGTGGCGGGCCGCATCAAATCAGTCAGTAGACTGATGACCAAAAAACAAAAAAGTCTAGGCGACTGATGACCTCAGATGTTAAGTCCCATAGTGCTTGGAGCCATTTTTTGGTCGGAGAAGCCAGCTTAGGGAGATATGGAAGTAAACTTGTCTACCGCTTTCTCTAGCACTACTGTTTTCCGACTTGTTTACAACTATCATCCGTACAAGTTTACAGTTACTGTGCTGTTATTTACATGTGCATTCTTTATTTCCGGCAAGGAAACAAGGAGGACGAGCCTGGTTACCAGGAAGTCATGATATACGTTTTGCTTAATTTACTTGTCCATAAGGTGGTTCTGCTGTATCGTATTTTCACTGTCCCATGACAGAACGTGCTATGAATCAACGACAGACCCATGCATTACTCAGTGCTATTCAGAGACGCGCACTACAATACGATGGAGCAGTACCGGTACAGTATTTCCTGTCACTGGATTTGGGGGGGAGGGCCTGCGAGCTCATCTGACATGAATCCTCTTGATTATTTCCTATGGTGATATCTGAAGTCAATTGTGTATGAGACCCCAGTGGATACGGAGATGGAATTAGTTGCCGGAATTGTAGATGTCTGTGATATGATTCGAAACACACGAGGGTGCGCCAGAATCTTGTTCACCGATGTCATGCCCGCATTGAGGTTGATGGCCGTCAGTTTCAGCACATTTTTTAAGATAAAGTAAAGTAAAGTGACAATGATGATATTTGCAGTTAACTAATATAAGTAAAAAAGTACACAGTATTGTGATTTTATTCTTACTAACATCTTAAGCGGACTCTCCGATCGCAGGCTCCCTATTTCAAAATGTTCAGTGAAGCATCCTCTACGTCCTCTTAAATTTTTGCACGCTGTTACAAAAACACCCTGTACATCGTATAACTTCTAAGTGATGTAACTGGAAGCTGTATTAGTTAAATAATGTTCGTGGACGCTCTTAAGCTGTGTTTATTTATGAAAACATCGTAATCTAACAGTAAATGAAACAATGTGTTATTTATTAACTCAAACCTAGAAATTCCTTGAGGGCATGGTCTTACGACAGGGCTAGACCGAAAGGTATTCTTTCGGGGACTGGCGACTATGACACGCAGTCTAGACTTCTTACAATCGTGGAAAATCGTAGCTGTTCGTACAGCTTCGTTATCTTAAACATTATTCATTTGTTTATTGAAATTACTGCTTTCTTGCGTCGTAATATTGTCATAAGAAAGGATTCATGACCAGTGGGGTTCTGTTAAAATCTGTAGTGGAAGAAGTGGCTTATGTTAGTAAATATCTATTAAACAAAATCACTGCTTCACGCCAGAATGGCTGTGGTTTCTCTAAGTACTGTGCGCTGACGTAACTGTCTTTCTTACAGCTGACCACAGCACCTCACTTCACCGTCTAACGGCAACGCTAGATGGTCTAGCGGATAGTGTGGGAACCGAAATTTTACTCCCTGCTATGCGTTCTACAGTGCTGACTAAGCTTACAGAATGCTGCGTCTACAGACGCAACATAAAATGTAAATGTTGGAAATGTAATCTGCAGATACGGAGTACCTCACAAGTTGAGTTTGTGACCTGTCCAGAGAGGTTTGTAGCTGCTGTTGTGCCTGTGGTCTTTGTTCATACTGTACTAGTGTACAGTAGTAATCATTCACTACAGTGCAATATGTAAGCTGTACGTACATATCACTTTTAATGTGTTGCTGTTGGCCATAGTGAACAGCAGGTATGTGGAATACGTCGACATTTTGTTACTGTGCGTGAGAAGCTCGTTGTAGTGGGAGGGCTGCTGGTCAGTGGTACGTGGAGCGCTTTCCACACCGCCACAAATCCTCGCACTCCATCAGTCCTATGGGGCACCAGTGGGTCTCAGGTACATTCGTCACCAGCAGCGCCGACTGTGGTGCTACATGCAGAACTAAGTTTTGAGAGGCTGTGCCCCATGGGTTGAAAGAGAACGCGACGGGGAGTACCAGAAACATAGCAGTTAGACTGAATGTGGATCACCAAACCGTCTGACGTGCCCTTCATGAGTAGCAGCTACACCCGCACCACCTCCAGGCAACGCAGCCACAGGATTTTGCTTCACGAACCCTCTCCCGCAAGTGGTTCTTCCCACGGTGGATCCTCTTCGTGAATGAAGCCAAGTTCACCATACCGAGTGTCCCACATTCCTCCAACAGTCATGCGTGGGCTGCTGAAAACCAACAGGTTTCAGGAACTATACTGTCTGAACATTAGGGCAGGGCTGCTGGATGAACGTGTGTCTGGATCATACCCTATTCCACCACATTTCACGTCTGCCACGTACTTCTGATTCTTTGACGGCGTACTGGGAAGGCTCTTGGAAGGTGTGCCCATGCATGCGCGTCAAATCATGTGGTTCCAGTACGATGGTGCACCACTACATTTTTCACGTTTACTCAGAGATCATCTAGACCAACGATGTTGGCAAAAGCAGATAGTATGTCAATTGAAGGTGGAGGGGGAGAAAGGAAAGGAAAGGAACTAATGGTATCCGCTGCATCGGGACTTTACCTGGAATGAAAATGGAGTGGAAATGCGTGCTGGACGCGGACTCGAATCTAGGATCACCTGCTTACTAGACAGCTGCGCTAACCACTGTCCCATCCGGACACAGAGTTTAGCACCAATACACGGACTACCTCCACACGCTGAGCAAAACGCCAAACCTAGCGCCACCATTCGAGTCCCGGTCCGGCACACATTTTCACTCATCGCTGCTGATTCCGCATAAAGTCCCGATGCAGCTAGTGTCATTAGTTCCTTCCCTTCCCTTTCCTTTCATTTCTCCCCCCTCCTATGGCAAGTTGAAAAAGAGAGAATGAGAGGGAGAGATACGGGGTGTGATAGATGTGAGCGTAAATCCTTTCTCTCGAAAATATTTCTCTCCTTCATACCTCCTCTGTGGTACCACAGACGACGTGCAACTGATCTCATTTGTACTAAGATTGCAGTACGTACGAAGTGTCTATTTACTCCCACCTCCCTGAGGGAAATGTATAAGTTTTATTAAATGTTCATCAGCCTGCAGTTTTCTATAGTTGTTATCCTCTGCGCAGAAATCAGCATCTACTTCGTGAATGCGTTATCTTGAGGCTGTAAGAAACTCTCAGCGAGGAACTGTTATTTCAGAAATAATTAAATTTCCTATCAGTTTGTTTATACGGGATGTCACCATTGGCAGAACACGAAAAACTTCACAATTACATTCCACTTTAGAGTCACAAATAATTTCTATTCTTCAAGAAATTAATGAACTGCGTTTTTCCGTAACTCTCACATTTACAAATGAGACATTGCAAGATAAGTCTTAACTGATACCGCGGCAGACAACACGTCTGTCCTCCGACACTGCCGAACCAGCTATGATATTTACAAATCATACATTACTAATGAAAACTTAGTATTAAGAAAACAGTCTTAATCGCCTTTTTTTATTTATTTAGTGCCGACCGGTTTCGGCCCATCGCAGGGGCCATTTTCAGGGCGAACATAGCAATGGTCAACCGCTGGTAGCGCCACGTCTATCAAAGTGTGGCAGGTCTAAAATTAAGCAATATACAAAGTGAATCACCTAAAACTTTCACCACAAATATCGCGAAAATAGGGAGCACTATTAGTGTAAATATGAGTAATACAGGCAGCAGCAACTGGCCGAGACACAAGCAGCAACAAGGAAGCAGCCGATTTTTGAGAGTTTAACGAGTTCCTAACCAGGAGCGAACTGTATAATTTCATCTCTGTGCTTTGATAGTTTAGTTCCTAATATTTAATACACATAGTTCCCGCGTTTTCGTTTGCATCGGAAAGTAAATTGATTTTGTGACATATTACAAGTTCCTTCAGTTATTGAATCTCTGCATATTAATCTAATTTATTAGACACAGTTCTTGCATTTGCGTCAGTGTCTACAGTAGAGTTCCACTGCATGTATTGATAGGCCATTTATCTGTGTTGTGTAGTTTTCCACGGTCTCTAGTATGGATAGGCACTGTGGTTTCTGTGTGCAGATGCGAGCCGAGTTCGTGACACTTCGCTCTCAACTCCAGGCTGTGATGGCTTTGGTTGCACCACTTGAAGCTGTAGTGGATGGCATCGCAGTTGTAGGCCGGCCGTGGGGATCCAATGGACGTCCAACATATCTGAGTCCTCCGATCGGTCCACACCAGTTGCCAGCTCAGTCACTGCTCATACTGACGTTAACCCCTCACCTGTGATAAAGTGAGAGGTCGCCTCAGGGCAAGGCAGGCAGCGAAAGATTTCCCAGAGGGTCGCATGTAAGGCCTCCCTGATTAGTCTGACAAACAGGTTCCAGGTGTTGTCTTTGGCTGACACTGCCGCTCAGCCAGATGCCGCCGCTTGTCCTGTTTCAGAGGAAACCTCTCAGCCTGCAAGATCCGGGTAATCACGGAGGATGGGATTAATGGTAGTTTGGAGCTCCAATGTTAGGCGCCTCCCTGACAGACAACCTCCACTCCTTCCAAATTAACAATGTAAATGTAGACCAGATGCGGCTTAAATTCCAACGTATAGTATCGACAGCAATTGAGAGATTTATACCAAATAAATTAACAAACGATGGAGCTGATCCTCCTTGGCACACAAAACGGATCAGAACACTGTTGCAGAAACAACGAAAAAAAGCATGCCAAGTTCAAACGAAAGCAAAATCTCCAAGATTGGCGATATTTTACAGAAGATCAAAATTTAACGCTCACATCACTGCGAGTTGCTTACAGTAGTTACCACAACGAAATTTTGTCTCGAAACCTGGAATAAAATTCAAATAGATTCAGGTCATATGTAACGTATGCTAGCGGAAAGACATTCAGTGCCTTCTCTGAGCGATAGCAATGAAAATAGTGTCAAAGCAGAGTTACTAAACACAGCCTTCTGAAATTTCTTCACCAAAGAAGACGAAGTAAACATTCCAGAATTCGAATCAAGAGCAGCTGCCACGGTGAGTAACTTTAAAAAAGAGAACTTCGGAGTAGGGAAACAACTTGAATCACTTAGTAAAAAGAATGTTTTCTGGTCCAGACTGTATACCAATTAAGTTCGTTTCAGAGTATGCTGATACAATAGCTCCATTCTAGACAGTCATATATAACCATTCGCTCGGCGAAAGATCCGTACCCAAGGACTGAAAAGTTGCACAGGTCACACCAGTACTCAACAAAGGTAGGAGTATACCACTAAATTACAGGCCCAAATCACTAACGTAGATGGGCAGCAGTATTTTGGAACATATATTGTGATCGAACATTACGAATTACCTAGAAGAAAACGGTCTATTGACACACAGTCAGCACGGAATTAGAAAGCATCGTTCTTGTCAAACACAACTAGCTCTTTACACATACGAAGTGTTGAGTGCTAGTAACAAGGGATTTAAAATTGATTCTGTATTTCTAGATCTCGAGAGAGCTTTTGACACTGTACCACACAAGCTGCTTGTAATGAAATTGCGTGAATTGTCTCAGTTATGTGACTGGATTCGCTATTTCGTGTCAGAGAGGTCACAGTTCGTAGTAACTGACGGAAAGTCATCGAGTGAAACAGAAGTGATTTATGGAGTTCCGCAAGGTAATTTTATAGACCCTCTGCGGTTCCTCATCTATATAAACCATTTAGGAGACAATCTGAGCAGCCCTCTTAGGCAGTTTACAGATGATGCTGTCGTTTATCGTGTAGTAAAGTTATCAGAAGATCAAAACAAATTGCAAAACGATTTAGAAAAGACATCCGTATGGCATGAAAATTGGAAACTGACCCTACACAATGAAAGTGTTAGGTCACCCGTATGAGTACTAAAAGGAATCTGTTAAACTTCGGTTACACGATAAAACAGTCAAATCCAAAGGCCATAAATTCAACTAAATACCTAGGAATTACAACTGCGAACAACTTAAATTGGAAAGAATACATACACTGAAGCGCCAAAGAAACTGGTATAGGCATGCAGATACAGAGATATATAACCAGGCAGAATACGGCGCTGTGGTCGCCAAGGCCTATATAAAGACAACAAGTGTCTGGCGCAGTTGTTAGATTGGTTACTGCTGCGTCAGTGGTAGGTTATCTATATTTAAGTGAGTGTCAACATACCGGTAGTCTTATAGTCGGCGCACCAGCGATGGCACACAGCATCTCACAGTGTACCGTGAATATCAAGAATCCGCCAAAAACGTCAAATCTTCGACATTGTTACGGCCGGAGGAAGATCTTGCAAGGACGAGACCAACGACGACTGAAGAAAATTGTTCAGCGTGACACAATGGCAATCCTTCCTCAAATTGCTGCAGAGTTCAATGTTGGGTCATTAACATGTGTCAGCGTGCGAAGCATTGAACGAAATATCATCGATATGGGCTTTCAGAGCCGAAGGCCCTCTCGTGTATCCTTAATGACTGCACGACACAAAGCTTTACGCCTCGCCTGTGCGCGTCAACACCGACATTGGCCTGTTGATGACTGGAAACATGTTCCCTGGTCAGACGAGTCTCGTTTCAAATTGTATTACGTGGACGGACGTGTACGCGTATGGAGACAACCTCATGAATCCGTGGACACTGCATGTCAGCAGGGGACTGTTCAAGCTAGTGGAGGCTGTGTAATGGCGAGGGGCGTGTACAGTTGGAGTGGTATTGGACACTTGATACGTCTAGATACAACTCTGACAGGTGACACGTATGTAAGCATCTTGTCTGATCACCTGCATCCGTTCATGTCCACTGCGCATTCAGACGGAAGTGGACAATTTCAGCAGTACAATGGGACACCCTACACGTCCAGAACTGTTACAGAATGGCTCCAAGAACACTCTTCTAAATTTAAACACTTCCGCTGGCCACCAAACTCCCCAGATACGAACATTATTTAGCATATGTTGGATGCCTTGCAACGTGCTGTTCAGGAGAGATCTCCACCCGTCGTACTCTTACTGATTCATGGAGAGCCCTGCAGGATTCATGATGTCACTTCCGTCCAGTACTACTTCAGACATTAGTCGAGTCCATGCCACGTCAAGTTGTGGCATTTCTTTTTGCTCGCGGGGGCCTATGCGATGTTAGGCAGGTGTACTAGTTCCTTTGGCTCTTCAGTGTGGAAAATGTGGGGAAGGCAAACCAAAGACTGCGTTTTATTCGCAGGGCACAAAGAAAATGTAACAGATCTGCTAAAGAGACTGTCTGCACTACCACTGTCCATCCTCCTTTGGAATACTACTGCTCGAACTGGAATCCTTGCCGAATAGGATTAACGGAATACATCGAGAAAGTTCAAAGAAGAGCAACGCCTTTTGTATTATCGCAAAACGTGGGAGAGCATGTCATTGACATGTTACAGGATTTGGGGTGGACAACATTATAACAAAGGCATTTTTCGTTGCGCGGGATCTCCTCACAAAATTTCAATCACCAATTTTCTCCTTCGAATGCGAAAAAATTTTTTTTGACGCCGACCTACATAGGAAGAAACGATCATCATAATAAGATAAGGGAAATCCGGCCTCGCACGAAAAGATACAGTTATTATGAAGGCGGTTCGATGCACCCTATGCCTGGCACTTAAATGTGATTAACATAGTATCCTTGTAGATTTAGTCGTAGATGTAGATGTGCGATTTTCACAGAATGGGCGTGTACTATTAGTCAGTCAACAGATTGTAATAATGCTTAGGAAGTGTATTTTCTGTGCAAAGATACACTTTTTTAAATGGAACAATGCCTACTGACATTAAGAAACTAAAAATGGCTAAAATGTAATGCCAGTGGTGTCTGCCGCAGGATTTTTGTGCGAGTCGTCTACGAGACATCCTATTCTGAAAAGTTCACTTACCGATACTTGTACAACACATTTCACAGTACACACTGAAGAACAACACAAGTGCGTACACTAGGTATGTGGATTCTGGGGAGTAACGAGATAACTGACAATCACAAGTTGTGTTCAAAATTATCAATGGCAAAGGCAATATACAGGCTTCCAATCTGGTATGGAACGACTGCTGCACATGTGCAAGTATTCCAGCGGAGATGTCCGAGCAGGCTGTAGTAATACGTTGTTGCTTATCATGAGTTTCAGCTGGTATGTCCTAGTAGATAGCGTCTTTCAGCATTCCCCACAGAAAGAGTCTACAGGCGTGAAATGTGGGGAACGGGCCGGCCAAGGTACAGGTCCTCTGTGTCCAGTCCAACTATTAGGAAACAATTCGTGAAGGCATCGTAGTACTTCGTGCACTATGGGCTGGACGGTCATCATGTTGGTACCGCAGGCTCCTCTTAGTCTGCAGAGGAACATCTTCTAGAATCATTGGAAGAGCCCCCTGCGAGGAGGCTGCGATATGTGTGCGCGTACAGCCTATGAGCCGATGGTTCACTCTCTCACATCACACGTTTACACTCGTTGGACGCCGACCTTCCACCTGACCAAGCCAACAAGTGTTGTCAACAGACCAATAGTGCATGTTTTGCCGGTTTACCTGGCCATGATTGGTAAATGTGGCTTCATTCTCATTATCGTTTGCATACAGCTCTTGACGGAGAGAGGTGTGACAGGGATGGAACCTATGTTGGTGGGGAATGCGTAGTACACTTGCGTGACTCATGCCACGTCCTCGTGCGATGGCGCCGGAGCTAACGTGTGGATCAACTGCAACAGTAGCAAGAACATTAACATCCCCCTCTTCTGCCGTCATTTGTTTCCTTCTGTTACGTTGTCTATGTGTTACGCTACCACATTCGCTTAAGTGACTGAAGAGAATGATAAGTAACTCTATTGGGATATCTTGCCACATGTACTGTAAAAGAATGAACTGCATTCTTCTTACTCTCTCCATGCACCATGAGCATGTCTGGTTTCTATGCATTGGTAAATCCCATCGTCCACTCACGACCTACTACTTAAACTATCACACACTGACTAGCAAGTCGCAATGCACTCAAGAAACACACGAACATAATGTAAGCAAATACAACATCGTTCCTAGCAACTACGCACGCTGAATGGCAAAAACAAACGTCGATGTGGAAACTTTTCAAAATATGATATCTCGCACTAGAATTCTGCAACAAACAAAAAAAAATGGCTCTGAGCACTATGCGACTTAACAGCTGTGGTCATCAGTCCCCTAGAACTTAGAACTACTTAAACCTAACTAACCTAAGGACATCACACACATCCATGCCCGAGGCAGGATTCGAACCTGCGACCGTAGCAGTCGCGCGGTCCCGGACTGCGCGCCTAGAACCGCGAGACCTGCAACAAACACCACTGACATTCTAATGGAACTTAAGTTTAGGTTGTTAATGTAAATAGGCATTGTTCCATCTAAAAAAGTGTACGCTTGCACAAAAAAAACCTCTAAGTATTATTACAATCTGTTTATTGGTTAAAAATAAGGGCCCCTGACTACCAATCCATTCCTTGAAAACAGCACATCAATAGTACTGTCCATTTGCGCAATATTTGAGGTGCAAGTTTTAGGTGATTCACCCTGTATACTGCTAAGAAAACACAGGAAAAGCTATATATGTAATCTGCAGCCCTGGAGATGTGTCACAGACAAGGACTCCGGGTCCATTTCCCAGTATTCAGTTTTTTGTTTTGGTGGAGATTTTCCCTGGTTGGGAGGAATACAATTGGGTGCACTCACACAACTGGGGAGGTATTTGATTGAAAAGTAACACCTCCAGCCGCGAGGGATTAGCCGAGCGGTCTAAGGCGCTGCAGTCATCGACTGTGCTGCTGCTCCCGGCGGAGGTTCGAGTCCTACCTCGGACATGGGTGTGTGTATTTGTCCTTAGGATAATTTAGGTTAAGTAGTGTAAAAGCTTAGGCACTGATGACCTTAGCAGTTAAGTCCCATGTGGTTCAACACACATTTGAACATTTTTTTTAACATCTCCAAGATCTGGAAGGCTATCAGTGGCCCAGAGATTAGTTTACACTTTCGTAGTATAGTAACTGAAATATTTATTTTTATTTCATTTGATCTCTTTAGATGAATTATTATGTCAATTTTTGTTTGAAACTTTTTAAGTTTATTAATATAATAAAATAATTTAGGTTTTTCAAGGAAGCTGAAGGTTTCAGAATAATAAATAGGTGTTACATTGTTCAATTTTTTTTTTGTAGTATGAGTATATGTTTTTGACCTTAGCGATATCTGCTGTTTTGCTAGCTCTTTCTCAGTTATAATCTCGGTTACATTTACGTTTATGGTTGAAATGTGTTATTTGTGAAAGTTTCGTTTCGTACGAGTTACGAATAAAACAAAATCAAAAGGAATCTCTGGTTCAGCTTCGTTATTTATGGATTTTAATGTGTGGAGTTATTGAGAGTTACAATTTTACGTCTGTGGCTGATTGGTTGATGGCAAGATAGCACAACCTACTCATTATGTGGCTGGCGGGTTAAAAACCCGAAACCTAGCAGGACCGTTACTCGAGGTTTGATGGCCGGATGGCATGACCTAGAAACCTACCAGGACCATTTCTCGAGGTCTGCCAGAGAAACAATATAAAGAATGTATATAAGACACTTATTATTGACACAATGTTCCTGGAAACACAAAGTTAATGTTTCTTAATTCATCTGTATTCCAGATATGCACTTCTCACTATTATGATTCGTCAAATTCATTTTTATATGATAACTGTCATGTATAGTGAATTCATTTAATTTTTGAATGTCACTATACTCACTGGTAACACCGATTCCCGTCAGATCACCGAAGTTAAGCGCTGTCAGGATAGCACTTGGATGGGTGACCATCCGGTCTGCCGAGCGCTGTTGGCAAGCGGGGTGCACTCAGCCATTGTGAGGCAAGCTGAGGAGCTACTTGATGAGAAATAGCGGCTCCGGTCTCGTAAAATCACACACGGTCGGGAGAGCGGTGTGCTGACCACATGCTCCTCCATATCCGCATCCTGTAACGCCTGTAGGCTGAGGATGACACGGCGGCCTGTCGATACCTTTGGGCTTTCATGGTCTGTTCGGGAGCAGACTATACTCACTATTCACAGACATTGTATCTCTATAATTACATTTCGTATACTTCTGTCAATAGAATAGTGCAATATCGTCATTTGCGCAGATATTGTGGATATTTTCTCAGCAGAGTCCCATCACAGAATCATGCTTCAAGCATTAGTTACAGTTCGTTATATAATTACGATTTCCTTGACGTGATTTCCACATACCTCAGTGAATACTTTTCACATAATCATATCGTCAATACACATTCGTAACTGGATTAAAACTAAACCTAATACCACTATATTTACTAACCAATTGAAAGAATAAATTGACAGTGAAGAATTCCAATACTCTAACTGAAATTTATCTAATCAGAATATGTAATAAATGTCAGTTCATTCTGCATAATGCAGTATTTTCGTTAGGAATTGGTAAGAAAGTTCTTTCACTGCGACAATTAATGAGTCACTTTTCAAATCCATTAGGTGTAAAAAATACACTGATATTCAAATTAATAATTACTCATAGAATGTTTATGCACATTCCAGTCCTTCGTTAAATATTACAAATCCAGCTTTTCGACTGCGAGAATTACAACTCGCCGGCCGATAAAGCTCTTTCGTTAAACATTATGAATCCAGGTTTACGACTGCGGGAATAACAACTCGCCAGATGATAACTTTAAATTACAGTGGAACATGACAAAATTGAAACATTACCTTACATCTAGCAGAACAAAACTTACATCTAACAAAACACATTGTCCAGAAACACTCTGATAAAATCCAAATGGAGTAGCAAACACGGAAACAGAGTCCCTACACATGAGGAATGGGAAGGGGGAAACTTTATAGGCTATGCAACCAACGTGGTGGCCATATTGAAAGCCGCCATCTTGGATTCAACTCCAAAATTTCAAATGGGAATGTGGTCATGTGACACATCAAACAGATAGAGAATTTCACTAGAAAAACAATGCCGTTGTTATTTCAAACATAGCTTTATTCATTCTCGGGTTACAGCCAATTACTTGCGGCAGCAGTGGGACGCTCGGCAGCATGAGTGTTACGCACTGAGAAGTCATAAAATGGAGTCTGAAATGGTGCAAAGTGATTATGCCATGCCTGGTATGTTACATGCGTTTAACTGTTAGGTATCATTTACTCATGCTAACGTTTTAATCATTTTTTCCTTATTTACAGGCTACAAAATGTCTTTAACACATGAAGAACGCATTGAAATCATCTTGATATCAGGAGAAAGAAGCACAGTCGTCACCCAACCAGACAGCCCATCACTCGCAGCGCATTTGCCAAGCTTTTGGCCAAATTCAGAGCAACAGGTTCTGTCGCAGATAAACCTAAGCCTGGAAGACCAAAATCCGCCACCGATTAAGCAACAACAGTGAGCGTGTTGGCATTATTTAGCAAGTGTCCGAGTACTCGTCGCCTGCCACAAGAATGTGTGGTTAGCCGTACCTCGATACTGCGAATTTTATCGCACCACAAATGGCACCATACAAAATTCAGCTGCTCCAGCACCTGAACGAGGATGACCCAGACCGTCGGGTACAGTTCGCAGAATGGGTGACACAGCAGCTGCAGATCAACCCATGTTTCCCCTGTCAGGTGCTGTTCAGTGATGAAGCCAGTTTCTTTATCAGTGGTGAAGTGAACAAGCAGAATCACAGATACTGGTCCGACACATATCCGCACTGGATTGATGCTTCCAAAACGGTCGACCCACAAAAAGTAATGGTCTGGTGTGGTGTGGTGTGTGGGGTACCAAAGTCGTTGGACCTATTTCTATTGGTGGTACGTTAACAGCCAACGGTTATCTGAGGTTATTGGATGAAGAAGTGTTTCCCTCGTTGTTAACGGAGGACGGAACGTTTCCGGAATTCTTCAAGCAAGATGGAGCCCCACCACATTATGGGCACAATGTGCGAGCATACCTGGAAGTGCAGTTCCCTCAAAAGTCGATTGGTCGTAGGGGTGCCGTGGAGCGGCCACCACGTTCACCAGATTTGACTCCTTTAGATTTTTATCTTTGGGGTCATGTCAAAGCACTGGTTTATTGTGTGAAAGTACGGGATTTGCATCATCTAAAGCAGCGCATTGTTGATGGGTGTGGTCAAATTCAGCCAGATGTGTTGGTCAAAGTTCATCAGGACTGGGTTTGGACGATAGCATTAACAATCCAACATAATGGACAACATATCGAGCCATTCCTATGACTGTTGGTGGCCTCTCGGAACTGTGTAACATCGGCGTAATGTCTCTTCGGCACATAACACACACCCCCACCGCTGCCACATGTAACTGGCTATAACCCAAGAATGAATAAAGCTATGTTTAAAATAACAACAGCATTGTTTTTCTGGTGAAATTCTCTATCTGTTTGATATGTCACATGACCACATTCCCATTTGAAATTTTGTAGTTGAATCCAAGATAGCGGCTTTCAATATGGCCTCCATGTTGGTGGCATAGCCTATAAAGTTCCCCCTTCCCGTTCCTCGTGTGTAGGGACACTGTTTCCTTGTTTGCTACTCCATTTGGATTTTATGAGGGTGTTTCCGGACTTTTGGACCACCCTATATATATATATATATATATATATATATATATATATATATATATATATATATATATATATATAATAAATTAAGCCCCCCACACAAAGCTATTTCTGTGAACAGGTACATTATTATTGACCATAAAACTTAACTCGTAGAACTTTTTCACGTCCTTATGATGATACAGAGGAAGCCGCCTGGTAGAATTCTGCACAGAGCACAACTTAATAATAGCTAACACTTGGTTTAAGAATCATGAAAGAAGGTTGTGTACATGGAAGAACCCTGGAGTTACTAAAAGGTATCAGATATATTATATAATGGTTAAGACAGAGATTTAGGAACCAGGTTTTAAATTGTAAGACATTTCCAGAGGCAGATGTGGACTCCGACCACAATCTATTGGTTATACCCTGTAGATTAAAACTGAAGAAACTGCAAAAAGGTGGGAACTTAAGGAGATGGGACTTCCGACCACAATCTATTGGTTATCACCTGTAGATTAAAACTGAAGAAACTGCAAAAAGGTGGGAACTTAAGGAGATGGGACTTGGATAAACTGAAAGAACCAGAGGTTGTACAGAGTTTCAGGGAGAGCATAAGAGAACAATTGACAGGAATGGGGGAAAGAAATACAGTAGAAGAAGAATGGGAAGCTTTGAGGGATGAAGTAGTGAAGGCAGCAGAGGATCGAGTAGGTAAAAAGACGAGGGCTAGTAGAAATCCTTGGCCAACAGAAGAAATATTGATTTTAATTGATGAAAGGAGAAAATACAAAAACGCAGTAAATGAAGCAGGCAAAAAGGAATACAAACGTCTCAAAAATGAGATCGACAGGAAGTGCAAAATGGCTAAGCAGGGATGGCTAGAGGAGAAATGTAAGGATGTAGAGGCTTATCTCACAAGGGGTAAGATAGATACCGCCTACAGGAAAATTAAAGAGACCTTTGGAGATAAGAGAACCACTTGTATGAACATCAAGAGCTCAGATGGAAACCCAGTTCTAAGCAAAGAAGGGAAAGCAGAAAGGTGGAAGGAGTATATAGAGGGCCTGTACAAGGGCGATGTACTTGATGACAATACTATGGAAATGGAAGAGGATGTAGGTGAAGATGAAATGTGAGATGCGATACTGCGTGAAGAGTTTGACAGAGCACTGACAGACCTGAGTCGAAACAAGGCCCCAGGAGTAGACAACATTCCATTGGAACTACTGACGGCCTTGGGAGAGCCAGTCTTGACCAAACTCTACCATCTGGTGAGCAAGATGTATGAAACAGGCGAAATACCCTCAGACTTCAAGAAGAATATAATAATTCCAATCCCAAAGAAAGCAGATGTTGACAGATGTGAAAATTACCGAACTATCAGTTTAATAAGCCACAGCTGCAAAATACTAACACGAATTCTTTACAGGCGAATGGAAAAACTAGTAGAAGCCGGTGAAGATCAGTTTGGATTCCGTAGAAATACTCGAACACGTGAGGCAATACTGACCTTACGACTTATCTTAGAAGAAACATTAAGGAAAGGAAAACCTACGTTTCTAGCATTTGTAGATTTAGAGAAAGCTTTTGACAATGTTGACTGGCATACTCTCTTTCAAATTCTAAAGGTGGCAGGGGTAAAATACAGGGAGCGAAAGGCTAATTACAATTTGTACAGGAACTAGATGGCAGTTATAAGAGTCGAGGGACATGAAAGGGAAGCAGTGGTTGGGAAGGGAGTAAGCAGGGTTGTAGCCTCTCCCCGATGTTATTCAATCTGTATATTGAGCAAGCAGTAAAGAAAACAAAAGAAAAATTCGGAGTAAGTATTAAAATCCATGGAGAAGAAATAAAAAATTTGAGGTTCGCCGATGACATCGTAATTCTGTCAGAGACAGCAAAGGACTTGGAAGAGCAGTTGAACGGAATGGATAGCGTCTTGAAAGGAGGATATAAGATGAACATCAACAAAAGCAAAACGAGGATAATGGAATGTAGTCGAATTAAGTCGGGTGATGCTGAGGGAATTAGATTAGGAAATGAGAGGCTTAAAGCAGTAATTGAGTTTTGCTATTTGGGGAGTAAAATAACTGATGTTGGTCGAAGTAGAGAGGATATAAAATGTAGACTGGCAATGGCAAGGAAAGCGTTTCTGAAGAAGAGAAGTTTGTTAACATCGAGTATAGATGTAAGTGTCAGGAACTCATTTCTGAAAGTATTTGTATGGAGTGTAGCCATGTATGGAGGTGAAACATGGACGGTAAATAGTTTGGACAAGAAGAGAATAGAAGCTTTCGAAATGTGGTGCTACAGAAGAATGCTGAAGATTAGATGGGTAGATCACATAACTAATGAGGAAGTATTGAATAGAATTGGGGAGAAGAGAAGTTTGTGGCACAACTTGACCAGAAGAAGGGATAGGTTGGTGGGACATGTTCTGAGGCATCAAGGGATCACCAATTTAGTATTAGAGGGCAGCGTGGAGGGTAAAAATCGTAGAGGGAGACTAAGAGATGAATACGCTAAGCAGATTCAGAAGGATGTAGGTTGCAGTAGGTACTGGGAGATGAAGAAGCTTGCACAGGATAGAGTAGCATGGAGAGCTGCATCAAACCAGTCTCAGGATTGAAGACAACAACAGCAACAACAACAATGATGATACATATCGATGCTGATGATGATGATTTGTGGTGGAGGGCACTAAACAGATAGGTCATCAGCGCCCCTGCATTTATGAGTAAGAATTCCGGACACCGCACAAAACTTTAAGACACGAAGAACACTCGCCTCGTTATCAGTTAAAATAGAGGGAAGATCCTGTGAGAGACCCAGTTGAACCCTCAGATCGTCAAATAGAACAAATGGTTCAAATGGCTCTGAGCACAATGAGACTTAACATCTGAGGTCATCAGTCCCCTAGACCTTAGAACTACTTAAACCTAACTAATCTAAGGACATCACACACATCCATGCTCGAGGCAGGATTCGAGCGTGCGACCGTAGCGGTCGCGCGGTTCCAGACTGAAGCGCCTAGAACCACTCGGCCACGTCATACAGATCACACTCGGTTAAAAGGCGTCGTACTGACAGTTGTGTCGCGCATCTCTGACATACTGGGGGTCCTCCCGGCGTAAGAGGAAGCCGTGTGTCAGTGGGCAATGTCCCACTCTAATCCGAGTGAGGGCTTCTTCTTCACACCGTCGCGGGCGGAAGGAGGTGATCCGTGGTCGCACAGAAGTTTTGATGGAACGTAGTTTATTGTTCCTCACTTCCAGCCACTGAGACTCCCACCAACATACAATCTTCTTGGTCACAACTGAAGTGACAGCCCGCAGAGGGACTGAACACCTGGAAGGAGGAGGAAGGCAGCAAGCCGCCTTAGCAGCAGCAGCGAGTTCGTTTCCCTGGATGCCTATGTGCCCTGGAACCCAGCAAAACATGATTTCGTTGTTTTTCCTGTGCAACAGAAGGAGAGCGTCCTGTATGTGTTGCACCATCCCATCTGCTGGGTACATCTGTCCAACAACGAGAAGGGCACTTTGTGAATCAGAGCAGATGATAAATTTTTTGTCACGATGCCTTCTCAACTGTTCCATTGCCCTCAGGAGAGCAAAAAATTCCTCGTAATGAACTGAAAACTGCTCTGGGAGCTCTGTCCTGAGGCCAACGTCGGGGATCACGACAGAACAACCGAAAACATCTCTCTGCTTAGAACCATCCGTGTAGACGGTGATAACATCTGGGTGGCTACATAAAATTTCATTAAATTTAATTTGAAATACATAGTCTTGGGTACAGTGCTTCATGTAAGCAGTCAGTTCTAAAAGCAATATGGGCCTTGGTAGTAGCCAGAGGGATGCCCTACTCCACCACTGGCTTAGGACCTTAGAGCCCCCACCTGTAAAAACTAAAGGCTCCCTCTTGCACGGATCCCAAACGGCCGTGTCGCGTGTGGTCGATGATTGATCAGCCGCTCCAGTGGCGGCTGAACAACGTAACTGGATGCTGGCGATGTAGGAACGGACAATGTCCTGTACGCTTGGCGTATCACGACAAGAAGACGTCGAACTGACAGCGGGGGCTCACCAGCCTCCGCACACAAACTAACAACAGGGCTCGTGCGATAGCTTCACCTTTTTTTAGTTTCAGGTAATACACAGTTACCTTCACATGGTATATTAGTTATTATGTAAGGTCCAGGATAAACTTCTTGCCACATCTTATTCTGTTTCTTCATCACTCTGGGTGATTTTTTTATCATCAATACTATTTACTAAAAGATTACCCAATTCAGTATCGTATTTTGCCTTCCTTATTAGAGCATCGGATTTTAACTCCTCTATTTCTAATTGCATAGTGTCTTCTTTGCTTTCTGCCGCTTCAAGAACTACAGGTATGGCATTAATCCACTCGTTCTTTTCAGGTTATTTAAGCATCAGTTCGACAGTTGTGTGATTGGTATATAAATACAATAGGTTATTGTATACATTTTCGAAATTTGTTGCATGGTCTATCCACCTAGATTATTGCCTGGGAGCATATGATCTAATAAATCGATTGAACTCTGTAAACACTCTCAGCGGGGCTGGATTCCGGACGGAATCTACTTATTAAAATGTGTTTGATCTTATCCTCTGTCATACAGTCTCTCCATTTATTTCCGTTGAAATGTGAAACATTATCAGATAATATTGCATTAGGTTTTCCGACTGTAGGGCTGTAATCCCTGATTAAGATTCTAATAACAGAAGTAGTTGTAGCGGATATAACTTAAGATATTTAGTAAATAAATCGCACCAGGCTACAATGTATTTGACACCACCCCTTGATGCGGGCAATGGGACAGATACATCACAGGTTAACAGTTGAAGAGACCTATTCGATACAATCGGATGTAATAGTATCTTAACTACTTCGATTTAAATGCTTATCCTTTTGGCAGACAATGCATGTTCTTAAGATGTTCGTTAGCTTTCTCCTCAGGTTAGGTTTGTACAAATGTCGTAAGACCTTAGCTATACATTTATCTGCTCCAAAATAACCCCAGACATAATGAGTGATCCATATTACGTGCAATAAGTAATTTTCAGGAATATGTGGCTTCTATATCCTAAGGTTGCCATCATTCTTATAAAATTAAATATTATTATACAACTTATATTTTAACAGAACTGTTGGTTCTACATTTATTATTCGATCTCTTATTTGTTTCCAGTACAAGTCTTCGTTTTGCAACTGTTGTAGATCTGTAAACATAGACAGATATTGACTTTTGAAAGAAGAATTCGTAACTATTATTATTCTAAAAGCAGACGATTGTTGAACAATTTCATGTAAACCATTTAGGCTTTGTGGCAGTCGTGATAGGGCGCCAGCCACTACGTTACAGAACACACTAACGTGTATTACTCGTAATTCTGTATCATAACTTTGAAGCACTAACACCCATCTTGCAAGTCTACCGCGTAGTAATTCACAGGGCAATAGAAAGCTTACTGACTGGCGGTCGGTAAATACTTTAATGTGTTTTCCGTAACTGAAATAATTGAACTGTTCCAATGCCCATTTTACAGCCGACACCTCCAGCTTTGTTACGGTATAATTACGTTCACTGGACGACAGAACTGGACTCGAAAATCCATTTACTCTGATTTCTTTTTCTTCCCCTATTACCTGGAATAAACATGTACCTAACCCAGTTAAAGATGCATCAGTGGATAAACAAAGTCTTCATTCATATTAGGGTGGTACAAAATACATGGGTTAGCCAAAATGTTTTTGATCTGTTGATATCCTTCTGCACAATTAGTTGACCAGTACCAAGGAGTATTTTTCTGTAATAAATTTAATAAATGATCGTTATTCAGTAGATGGTTGGGTACGAATTTTCTGAAAAACAAGCCCAAACCAAGAAATGTTTTTGATGGCTGTTTGTTTGTTGGATGTGGAATATTTCTTAATGTGTCCAGTTTCTTCAGATCTGGTTTGATTCCCATAGGTGATATAATGTGACCTAAAAATTTAATTTGATTCTTAACAAACTTAAACTTTTTTTAATTTTCCATTATACTATAATCATTGAATTTCTTAAATACCTTTTCTAAAACTTCGATATGTTCTAATCAAGTTTCTGTAGTGACTAGAATATTGTCTACATACGCTGCAACTCTATCCAGTAACTCAGGCCTTAGCACTGTATCCAAGGCTGCTATAAATACTCCACCACTTATGTTTAGCCCAAAAAGCATTACCTGAAACTGGTAGGTTCTTCCAGAAAATATAAAAGCTGTATATTTTCTGGATTCTTCATCAAGCTTTATTTGCCAGAACAATGATCTTAAGTCTACAGAAGTTACATAATTTACACCATAAAATTTTTGTAACAAGCCTTCTAAGTTTTCTGGTTGCGTTCAAAAAGGAACAGTAATTTTATTTATATCTCGAGCATCCAACACGAGGCTAATGCTACTGTCTGGTTTGCTAACAGCTGACAAAGGACTGCTTTATGCGGAATTTGAAGGTTCTATAATATTCCATTTCAACATCTTACGAATTTCTTTGGATACAGCTTCTTTCTTACACCAGGGTATTGAATATGATGACCTACAAACGTTTTATGAGGATTTATTTCTAGAAGATAAACATAGCCTTGTATACCACCTGGTTTACTACCAAAAATCCTGATATAGCTCATTAATAAATGACTTAACTCATTCTGTTGGTGTTCCAAAAGATAAGTTTGCCAGCTACTTTTTCATTAGTAAGATCCTTGAGCTCTATATCCATTGAATTTATGGACTGAGTGTGCATTTCATCGTACCAATCTACACTATTAGGTATGGTATATCTTATATTTATACAATTGCCATAGTTTAAAAGATGATCGACATTGCTCATCAGATTTAACGTAATCACATTACCACAGTTATCTACCGTAATAGTACCTAGGTCTATCACCAGTTTCCTTTTACATAAAAATTCCCATACTCAGATATATGGTACTGATAATTTATTCACAACCAAGAAATTGCACTGTATTTCATACTTCTGGACTTCAACATCGACCATGATCTGGAACTTAATTAACTGAGTCTATCCCCTAAACGGGCTGGTAACACTACATTTCTTAACAGATAATATTGGAATCCTTCTTAACGTATTCAGTTGCTTATATAGCTTATAATCTATCACGGTCATAGTGGCACCAGTATCAACAGTAATGTCAATATGTATATCATATGTATGAGCTTTAACTACAGCTTGGATTATCTTACTATCAAGTTTATCCTGAGCATACTCTTTTCTTAATTCGTCTTCAATTGTCTCGGCATCATTATATCTGGGCATTAGCAACTGTTTTTGTGAATTGCCTCGCTCTTCCTGTGTGACTAGCCACAGAAGGCTTTCCGATTTGTTAGTCCCATTAGGTGGTTCATCAGTAATGTTTATTATCATAATAGGATGATTTTGTCCTGACCACGACTTTGATGTGCTAGGTTTGTCATATCTGATTGAATCACTCTGATTATTAAAGGTATTGGACATTGGCAGATGATGTTCATTGTTAAACTGCAGCAGAAGGCTTCCAAGCACTCTGGTTATTATTCTGCCAATTATTTAAGTTATTTCTTTGGGTACTTTGGGATTGCACGTTACCTTGAGAATTATTATTAGATACATATTGGTTATTATTGTATTTTCTTGTATGACTACAATTATCGTTATGTGGTACATAATTAGATGGATGTTGACCATTATCATTTCTCATGCTATTAACAACGTTTTCAGGATTATTTGGCTTGTTTGAATAACTACTACTCACATTCCCATTGCCATAATCATTCTCATTTCTAATTATTGTCACATTGTTACCGTGAAATCCATGACAGGCATTCCCATTGGTATCATTGGTATGATACCCGTTTCCATAATGATTCCCTTTCGAACCGTTGCCATTTCCATTTTTGCTAAACTGTTTTAGATCTTCCTGTATAAGATCAATAGAATCTGTTGCAGACAGAAAGTATTCCAAATCAGTATATGGTATATAAATTAACTTTTATCTAATATAAATCGGTAATTTTGCTTTTAAAATACGAATGACCTTTCTAGGAGGTATAGGTTCATCCCAATTTCTAGTTTTGTTAACATATTTCTCAAAGTAGTCTTTTTAGGATCATAGTATTCAGAAACCTCTTCTTCCCACTTCTGAGCTTGCTTGGTTAAGCATTCCTCAATCTGGTTCTGATTAGTTAACTCTATATTGTCGATTCTTTCAGTCAATGACTCTACAGCTGTACCTAGACTAGATCGTTTCGTTGTTACCTCATCTACTGATATAATTAGTTGACCTACTAGATTAGGCACATTATCATATTTTTTATTGATATCATCTAACCTTTGGTTCATATGTGCTGCATCGTCAAAGATTTTCTTATCTCACTCTTCCCTTTTTCTTATCTTTGTTTCCTCCACTCTTCCTTCCCTCGTTTTTTCTGTTTTCTCTGTTCTTCCTTCTCTCGTTCCTTCTGTCTTTCCCATTCTCCCCTTTCCTTATCTTTCTGTTTTTCCCGTTTTTCATTCTCTGCTAACTTCATTAAATTAATGTTAACGGATTAAGCTAGTTTGCTGGTTACTGGTTGCCTCCAAATTATCTGCGATATCAGTTGATTTAGGAATTATATCATCATCTACACGATCTGATTGGTAATCAACTACTTCAGAATTCATATTGGGTTGTTCTAAACACAATTCGACATTTGTTAAATTATGCGGCTCATGTTATCTACAGGCACTATTAAGGATGTCGGAATGTGCTCCGTTCCTGACTCATTATTGTCAGTAGTACTTCTAAATGAACCCATTTCAGCTTGTAAGAGCTCCATGATTAAAGAATTTGTTGCTAGCCTACTCGAGCTGATGTAATTTCGATGAATTGCTCATGTGCTGCCTGCGATATGTAAGCTATAAGAGAATCTAAGACCAAAGAGCAATGTTGACTGCAGTAGGAACTATGTAGCAGTAGGAGTAAGTAGTTGCTAGCGAGCAGTTTGGTTAGACCGTCAGTGAGAGAGCACTTCGATTTCCTGCTGCTAATAAGGCGAGTACACCGTTCGCTTGTTACACATTTTTACGAGCTTCAAACAGGTACAACTTATTTTCAGTTATCTGGGTAGTTACTATTTTATTTTTGAATTTCTTGCGTGTTTGAGTGCCTACTAGACACAACCGTTTATTTTAATAACAGTGTAGTGTACAGTATCGCCGTTGCTATCGACCCTCGTATCGTACAGGCTTTTGTTTGTTTGGTTAGAACAGCTCAGTGTCGGTTAGACCGTCAGTGAGAGAGCACTTCGATTTCCTGCTGCTAATAAGGCGAGTACACCGTTCGCTTGTTACACATTTTTACGAGCTTCAAACAGGTACAACTTATTTTCAGTTATCTGGGTAGTTACTATTTTATTTTTGTAATTTCTTGCGTGTTTGAGTGCCTACTAGACACAACCGTTTATTTTAATAACAGTGTAGTGTACAGTATCGCCGTTGCTATCGACCCTCGTATCGTACAGGCTTTTGTTTGTTTGGTTAGAACAGCTCAGTGTCGGTTAGACCGTCAGTGAGAGAGCACTTCGATTTCCTGCTGCTAATAAGGCGAGTACACCGTTCGCTTGTAGGGTAAACATAGCCATGTGTAGGGACTGTGGTTGTTGTGAGCGGACGCAAGGAGAATTGGCCACTCTTCGGGGGCAGGTGGAGGCTTTGTCTGTTAGGCTCATCGAGCTCGAGGCGCAGGCGTCGGCTCGTAGTGGCGTTGGGGCAACTGTGGTGAGACCTATGCCTACTTCGGTGGCCTTGGAATCGCATGGAACCCCTGATGTCGCTGCGTCTTCCGGCAGTGAGCATCTTACCGGTCAGCCATCACTCCAGGGTGAATGGCGGACAGTGGTGGGCTCGCGCGTGCCTGGCCGAAAGGCGAAGGTGGGATCTGGCCGTGTGGCAGCTGCCTTACCCCTTTCCAACAGGTACGGGGTGCTTCCTAGTGGTGATGACATCGTTTCCGAGCCACCACAGGATGCCTCGCCTGTTGGGCCAGTGGCCGATTCTCCGGCAAGGTCCCGACAGTCACAGAGGGCGGGCCTATTAGTTATAGGGAGCTCCAACGTTAGGCGGGTTATGGAGCCCCTTAGGAAAATAGCGGGTAGGTCGGGGAAGAATGCCAGTGTGCACTCGGTGTGCTTGCCGGGGGGTCTCGTCCGTAATGTGGAGGAGGCCCTTCCGGCAGCTATTGAACACACTGGGTGTGACCGGCTGCAGATAGTAGCACATGTCGGAACGAATGACGCCTGCCGCTTGGGTTCTGAGGCCATCCTTGGTTCCTTCCGGCGGCTGGCTGATTTGGTGAAGACAACCAGCATCGCACGCGGAGTGCAAGCTGAGCTAAATATCTGCAGCATAGTGCCCAGAGTCGATCGCGGTCCTCTGGTTTGGAGCCGTGTGGAGGGTCTAAACCAGAGGCTCAGACGACTCTGCGACTATAATGGTTGCAAATTCATCGACCTCCGTTATTGGGTGGAGAACTGTAGGGCCCCCCTAGACAGGTCAGGCGTGCACTACACACCGGAAGCAGCTACTAGGGTAGCAGAGTACGTGTGGCGTGCACACGGGGTTTTTTTAGGTTAGAGGGACCCCCCCTTGGGCGAAACGATAAAATACCTGACGGCTTACCAGAGAGGACATTATCATCGTTGATAAAGAACGTCCGTCCTCAGAGACCAAAAACAGGAAAAGTCAACGTAATATTGGTAAACTGCAGGAGTATCCAGGGCAAGGTTCCTGAATTAGTATCTCTTATTGAAGGAAATAGTGCGCATATAGTATTAGGAACGGAAAGTTGGTTAAAACCGGAAGTGAACAGTAACGAAATCCTAGACACAGAATGGAATATATACCGCAAGGATAGGATAAACGCCAATGGTGGAGGAGTATTTATAGCAGTAAAGAATTCAATAATATCCAGCGAAGTTATTAGCGAATGCGAATGTGAAATAATCTGGGTTAAGTTAAGTATCAAAGGTGGGTCAGATATGATAGTCGGATGCTTCTATAGACCACCTGCATCAGCAACCGTAGTAGTTGAGCGCCTCAGAGAGAACCTGCAGAACGTCGTGAAGAAGTTTCGTGATCATACTATTGTAATAGGGGGAGACTTCAATCTACCAGGTATAGAATGGGATAGTCACACAATCAGAACTGGAGCCAGGGACAGAGACTCTTGTGACATTATCCTGACTGCCTTGTCCGAGAATTACTTCGAGCAGATAGTTAGAGAACCAACTCGTGAAGCTAACGTTTTAGACCTCATAGCAACAAATAGACCGGAACTTTTCGACTCCGTGAATGTAGAAGAGGGTATCAGTGATCATAAGTCAGTGGTTGCATCAATGAATACAAGTGTAATAATAAATGCCAAGAAAGGAAGGAAAATATATTTGCTTAACAAGAGTGATAGGGCACAAATCGCAGAATATCTGAGTGACCACCATCAAACGTTCATTTCTGAGGAAGAGGATGTGGAACAAAAATGGAAAAAATTCAGAAACATCGTCCAGTACGCCTTAGATAAGTTCGTACCGACTAAGGTCCAAAGCGAGGGGAAAGATCCACCGTGGTATAACAATCATGTACGAAAGGTACTACGGAAACAAAGAAAGCTTCATCATAGGTTTAAGAGTAGTCGAATCATAGCTGATAAGGAAAAGCTGAACGAAGCGAAAAAGAGCGTAAAGAGAGCAATGAGAGAAGCATTCAACGAATTCGAACATAAAACATTGGCAAACAATCTAAACAAGAACCGTAAAAAGTTTTGGTCATATGTAAAATCGGTAAGCGGATCTAAATCCCCTATTCAGTCACTCGTTGACCACGATGGCACCGAAACAGAGGACGACCGAAGAAAGGCAGAAATACTGAATTCAGTGTTCCGAAACTGTTTCACTGCGGAAAATCGTAACACGGTCCCTGACTTCAGCCGTCGCACGGACGCCAAAATGGAAAATATTGAAATAAACGATATCGGAATTGAAAAACAACTGCTATCACTTAGTAGCGGAAAAGCATCCGGACCAGACGAGATACCCTTAAGATTCTACAGTGATTATGCTAAAGAACTTGCCCCCTTTCTATCAGCAATTTATCGTAGATCGCTGGAAGAACGTAAAGTACCTAGCGACTGGAAGAAAGCGCAGGTCGTTCCCATTTTCAAGAAGGGTCATAAATCAGATGCGAATAATTATAGGCCTATTTCGCTTACGTCAATCTGTTGTAGAATAATGGAACATGTTTTGTGTTCTCGTATTATGACGTTCTTAGATAATACAAATCTCCTTCATCATAACCAACATGGATTCCGCAAACAGAGATCATGTGAAACTCAGCTCGCCCTATTTGCCCAAGAAATTCACAGTGCCGTAGACACTGGCGAGCAGATTGATGCCGTATTCCTGGACTTCAGGAAGGCATTTGATACGGTTCCGCACTTACGTTTAGTGAAAAAAATACGAGCTTACGGAATATCGGACCAGGTTTGTGATTGGATTCAGGATTTCCTAGAAGAAAGAACACAACATGTCATTCTTAACGGTTCAAAATCTGCAGATGTAGAGGTAATTTCGGGAGTACCGCAGGGAAGCGTGATAGGACCTTTATTGTTTACAATATACATAAATGACTTAGTTGACAACATCGGTAGCTCCGTGAGGCTATTTGCAGATGACACGCTTGTCTACAAGAAAGTAGCAACATCAGAAGACTCGTACGTACTCCAGGAGGACCTGCAGAGGATTAATGCATGGTGCGACAGCTGGCAGCTTTCCCTAAACGTAGATAAATGTAATATAATGCGCATACATAGGGGCAGAGATCCATTCCAGTACGATTATGCCATAGGTGGTAAATCATTGGAAGCGGTAACGACCGTAAAATACTTAGGAGTTACTATCCGGAGCGATCTGAAGTGGAATGATCAAATAGTGGGAAAAGCAGGCGCCAGGTTGAGATTCATAGGAAGAATTCTAAGAAAATGTGACTCATCGACGAAAGAAGTAGCTTACAAAACGCTTGTTCGTCCGATTCTTGAGTATTGCTCATCGGTATGGGACCCTTACCAGGTTGGATTAATAGAAGAGATAGACATGATCCAGCGAAAAGCAGCGCGATTCGTCATGGGGACATTTAGGCAGCGCGAGAGCGTTGCGGAGATGCTGAACAAGCTCCAGTGGCGGACACTTCAAGAAAGGCGTTACGCAATACGGAGAGGTTTATTATCGAAATTACGAGAGAGCACATTCCGGGAAGAGATGGGCAACATATTACTACCGCCCACATATATCTCGCGTAATGATCACAACGAAAAGATCCGAGAAATTAGAGCAAATACGGAGACTTACAAGCAGTCGTTCTTCCCACGCACAATTCGTGAATGGAACAGGGAAGGGGGGATCAGATAGTGGTACAATAAGTACCCTCCGCCACACACCGTAAGGTGGCTCGCGGAGTATAGATGTAGATGTAGATCATGTTGGCTGGGCCGGTCGTGGTGGAGCGATGGCGGAGCCTGAGTGTTGTAGTATAAGGTAAAAGCAGCCACGCACATATGTAGTATTGTTATATCAAGTCCCATGTAAATGTTTAAAAAAATCTCTTAATAATAATCTTTCTCATAAAAAGTAACTTTTGACAATCATTCATTTCAATTTAAAGAATTTACTAATTTCTCCAATCCTTGGTCATCCCGGTTATTGAAAGGAAAAATCAGTTGTTTCTTTTTATACATGGCAAATCTATCGGCAGCATTGCACAGAGGTGCGCCAGAAAAATTTCTTATAGGAGCAGATATATACGCGTTATCTGGCGACCTAATTGAGGTAAGATTTTTCAATTTATCCAGAATGAATTTTCAGGGTCTTGACGCAGCACTGCTGACGTCCTAAATTTACCAGTTTAAATTCGCAATCATTACTGAAAGGTTATAATTGAGCGACATTTTTTATTGAGAGATTAGTCACATTTTATTATTGATAGGTTACGCAATTTATTTTGGAAGGTTACACTAAATGTGGAAGATAATTATACATTTTTATAGTTGGGAGGTTACACTTGTCGACAACCGGCCAGGATCGTATTTTTGTGAATTTCTGAGAGGTAGTCAGTTATATATCTGCTCTTATTTACTTAATATTAAATGTAGTTTGCATCTGGCGCAACGCATTTACTAATTTGTCACTCTTTCTTTCACAGACAATCGGCAATTTATTGCTCTTTGTTGTAATTTTATTTGTTCCATTTTTGCTTTGTCTTTGTTTCATTTTGTGCTTAACTTTGATCTGTGAAAATGCCGCGAAAAACTGCTAACAGTACATCGCGATGTGCAAAGAGTGAAAAAGCTGACTCGAATAATTTGACCGATAATACTAGCGACAGTCTGTGTAACAGTGATAATCCTCTAATTACAGATAATCAGTGCGTGCCGATCACTACTAATGATTTTATTCCATATGATAAACAAACACATTCGGTTATGTCCACACTTAATTTAACGGCAAATGATGACGCGGCATGATCCGTTACAATGAACGCTGTCCAGTTTGACACACATGATTGGCAAAATTTACACAGTGAACAGATAAATGTTTCTAACGAAGGTGAACAATGTACTCAAAATATGTCAGATTTATTTCATTCCGGTGTAGTGACCAACAGTGCACATCCAATTGTCGAACCTTTTCAAGAATCAGAGAATGACCAAATGGTTACACAAAACGTGCCAATTGCAGATACGCCATCAAACAGCAGAGAGAATAGAGTAGGTAATATTGGCATGGATCAAGTTATGGCATTATTGCTACAACTTCAAGATTCAAACAAACAACTTAATGAAAATCTCAAACAACAACTTAATGAAAATCTCAAACAGTCGAATGAAAAACAAGACAACAATTTCAAACAACTTAATGAAAGTTTCAAACAGTCGAATGAAAAACACGACAGGTCGATCAAACAAATTAATGATAACTTTAAACAGATTAATGAACAGATTGCAGCCGTTGCCGTGCAATTTCATGATACTAAAGAACAATTACGTGAGGAAATTAAGGCTTGTGCTAGGTATAGTAGTGAAGAAATTAGATCTGTTGCACAAGAATTAAGTAATACACATGCAGCCACAACGAAATTACTTAGAGATGAAATTAGTGCAGTCGCTAAACAATGCTCTGAAAACGCAACACAGTTACGCGATGAGTTTAAATTAATGTCATCAGAACTTTCACGCACACTGGATGCGAAAGTAGATACGAAATTTGACCAACAGAACAGTCAAATTGACGAACGTTTTAATCACCACCTACAAAACAGTGAAACGCGTTACCGTAAATTTGTACAGGAACAGAACAAAGTAAAGAAACAAGTCATGGAAACAAATGAAAACAATTACTGCACAGAGACAGGAAGATAAGCGTAAATTGTTTACGAGAGCAAAAACATACGTAGACAACAACACTGCTGCAGTATCAGACGAAATCAATACCATCAAACAGTTGAACACCGAATTTCATGATGAAATCTCTGATCTTAAAACACAAACAGACACACACACAGTAGACTTTCAGACAGTGACCAGCAGACTTGAACATTTGGAATTAATACAGGATCCCGATGCCATTAAAGCAGGCGTTAAGAAATTAAGCAAAACCACACGTAAAATCCAAAAAATTAATGCTTGTGACACTAAAAAATGATGATCAGGTTAAAGCATTGACTGAAAAATTTGTTGAATTGGCCAGTCGTATTGATGTTATCGAAAATAACAGTGACACCAAATCAGACGATACGTCACCAATTTCGTTCAATCAGGCACTCGAATTCGAAAACTTGCAGCAGACAATCAGTGAGATAGGTTCGTCCAATAATACATTAAGTAGAAAATTGTCATCTTTACAGCATGAAGTGACAGAAATGAAAAATGTTTCAGCCACTAACACGTCACAGCATACGCCACATTGTGAACATTTGTCACATTCACACAGCCAGTATAATTTAGGTAATTTACAGAGAGTACAAACAGATTATCAAATAATCCTGAGCCTGCTCAGACATTCCGAGACGATAATTTTGATTACAAGCACTTTCTATCCGTTAGGAAATTTAAGGTATTTAAAAATGACAGAACACAGATTCACCCTTTGGATTGGATACAACAATTTACCTTTGCTTTTCCACCAACTTGGCCCGTAACACACAAACTTGAATTTATTTGCAGTTTTTTGGAAGGCGAACCGGCAACTCGTATGAGACCGATCGCGAGACAATGCTACTCGGTTGAAGAATTTCAGAATGCTTTTCTGTCAGCGTATTGGTCGAAGACGACACAGTGCGGAGTCAAGGGTCAATTAATTAGCTTACCGAATTATGAGAACTCAAATTTTCCCACTGTCAGGCAATTTTTTGAACACATGGTCCAACAAAACCAACACTTAAGTGAGCCATGCAGTGAATCAGCACTTATCCAATTGCGTATTTCTAAATTACCACGATCATTAAGAGTATCTCTTTTAACAGGACAGCAGAAAGAAAATATTTCGGCATTTAGAGATCTGTTACAGCTTTTGGAAGTACAGAAATCAGACTATTCTTTCATAAACAAAAATTTTTCACATCATAACCAAGGCCGACAAGCATACGGCAATTACGATCAGTCACGCTATTTTAACAGCAAAGGTGATAAACGGTCCAGGAATGACAACCACCAAAACTTTAATAACAGACAAAATTTTAATTATGAGTATCCCCATAGTTATCAGCAACAGCAAAGACAGTTTGGCAACAATAGAGGCTTTTCCCCACAACATCAACAAAACCAGTCGGTTAGCATACCTAACCAACAATGTAGTCTGCAAGGCCAACCAAGCTTTAATGTATCGCCGCCTACACATATAGCGTCGGCTCCGCCAAATAGTAATGCACAGCAACAAGGAAATCACTACGTACAGAAGACACATCATTTCAATTCCTATCGCAACGCGCCGTATAGCAATGATTATCATGACAGACGTAAAAGTAATGAGCACAGTTTTCAGCGTAACAGTCGGTCTTACCAACAGCAGAATCATCCGCAACAACAGATTATCATGAATGAACCAGACAGTAGATATCATCCCAAACCTAATACGTCAGGAAGAAATAACAGAACAGTACAAATAGTCGAAATGCCACAGCATCCTCCTGCAAATAATAGCGCGTCAGATAGAATTTGACTAGATACAGTACAGATTTAATCTTCCAGAAACGTAAGCAATACTTTTGATACACAGACTCTTGTTCACGAAAATGTTATTACTTTTGACGACATCCGAGACACACTTTTGCATGAAAAACCAGTTATTCAAAAAACCATTTCCCACCCTGTCATTGAAGTAAAGATCGGATCATCCACATTTTCAGCAGTAATCGATTCTGGATCACCAATGTCAGTTATAAATGAAGAAACCTTCAACGAATGCAACAAAGAGAATATTTATCCTACGTTACCATTAGGCAAAACTAAAGTAAAAGGAGCAGTATCTGGTAAACGAGTAGATGTAAAATTACAGACACACACATCATTTTGTATTGCAGGTCATACGTTCCACTCAAATTTTGGGATTGTTCCCTTATTGACAACATACGTTATTTTAGATACGAGTTTTTTGGTACAACACGACGCAGTTATTGACTTTCAAAATTCCTATTTAATGTTAAAGGATGAAAATGTACAACTGGCATTAGAATTTCAGCACGCTTTATCTGCAGATGAACAGGCAATTAATCGAACAGAGGTCATTTATACATCGCGTAACACGGACTGCCATTCCACATTGTTCACAGATACGTACGTACACAACTATAATACACCAGACGAAGCTGACTATGACGTTATGCAAATGATTTCTGATAAAGTAAAACAAAGCAGCGCAAATACAGACGACGAACGTACGCAACTACGCAAAATTCTGTTACAGCAAGCTCCAGTTTTTGACAACATCCCTGGTACTATGTCTGGTTTTATGTATGAATTTCAAGTTAAACAGCATGACACATTTAAAGCCAAACATTATCCTATTCCGTATATCTACAGAGAACAGGTTAAGAAAGACTTGCGAGCTATACTAGACCAAGGAATTATTGAACCGGCAGTTAGTCCGTACATAAACCCGCACCATATTGTTAAGAAAAAGGATGGTTCACTTCGGCTCGTGCTTGATTCGCGTCATGTCAACGACATTATTATTAATGAAACAGATCGCCCACAGACACTAGAAGAACTTTTACAGAAATTTCATGGTACTGCTATTTATTCCACATTAGATTTGAAATCGGGATTTTGGCAGGTCCAGCTCCATCCGAACTGCAGAAAGTACACAGCTTTCTTTCCTCTGTTTTGGTGATTGTTATCAATTTTGCAAATTACCGTTCGGTCTAACAATTTCTTCAGCAGCTTTTATTCGCGGTTTGAATAGTATACTTCCGACAGAACTTAAAGACAGAATCACAACGTATGTAGACGACATTCTTATTGCAGAAGCTAACTGGTCTGAACATAATCTGATTCTGGAACAACTGTTGCAAACTTTTCGTGCACAAGGACTCACAGTTAATCTTAGCAAATCACACTTTGGCAAAACTTCTATAAAATTTCTTGGACATGTAATTTCAGCAGAAGGCATTGCGCCTGACCCGGAAAAACTTCAAGCTTTGCGTGACATTACTGTTTCAACGGCAAAGAAACAACTACGCAGCTTTCTGGGTTTAATTAACTTTTTCCGTAAATTTATTCATCACTCTGCTTTATACACCCCTAGATTATGCCAATTGACGGGTAAAAACGCTATTTGGTCCTGAGGTAGCCAAGCACATTCTGAATTTGTTAATTTGAAACATGCCTTGTTGAATGCACCTCTTTTATCACACCCAGATCTTACTAGAAATTTTTCCATTGCTACCGACAGTTTTATCACCGCTTTAGGCGTACACATTTTTCAGGAAATTGAAGAAGACTGTACTACAGGAATTAAAAACATCGCCTTTGCAAGTCGCATTCTGTCACCTGCTGAACGCAATTGTTGTCACAGAACTTGAAACATTATGTGTTGTATAGGCATTTACGAGATTTAGGCATTTTCTTTATGGAAGACATACGACCGTTTACACAGATCATAGAGCTATACAGTTTTTATTTTCCGCGAAATTTACACACGACAGGTTAAGCAGATAGAAACTTTATTTACAGGAATTTAATTTTACAATTGTTCACATTCTCGGTACACAAAATATTGTAGCAGATGCACTATCCCGTTCTCTCAGCAACAATCAGCAAGACATCGCAACCAACTTCTGCCAAGCAAATTCTAGCGTCATGTATATTCAACAAGTCGCATTTGAAAATTTCATTTCATCGTCATTACGAGACACAGCACAAGAGCAGAGCAAAGACAACGTGTGGAAAGAAATTAAACACCTTCGGCAATATAGGAATAATGTTACCATTAGAAACCATTACACCGTACGCAATAACATTCTGTTCCGCCGCTCTTACCCTGACAGAAACAACTGGTTTTAATGCATTCCTGACGAACTTGGTAACAAATTAATTTGGTATACTCATTTGAGTTACGCACATTATGGAGCCAGAAAATGTTTTCTTATACTGAGACAGGACTGTTATTTTGCCAACATGGAGAAACGTATTTGACGAGTATTAGCGTCATGTAAAATCTGTCAGAAAGCTAAATCAGACACGACTTCACATATTGCTTCGTTACATTCCATTGTATCCGTTAAATTGAGACACATGGCCGCTGTAGACATTTTTGGTCCGATTCCCAGATCTAATACAGGTTTTTCTTACATCTTTGTCGCTGTTGAACTCACTTCGAAATTTGTTACCTTCACTCCGTTACGCAAAGCTACTGCTAAATCTGTTTCGAATGCATTTGTAAAACATTTTCTACTTCATGTAGGGCATGTATTGAAAGTAATTTCCGACAATTGACCACAATTTCGATCTGCAATATGGACCCGTATGTTGCGAGCTAGAAACATTTCTCCGATCTATATATCCAAGTATCACGCTTCTTCGAACCCTTGCGAACGACTGATGAAATAAATTGGTAAACTATGTAGAATATACTGCCATAAAAATATATTGATTGGGACACACACATACTCTCATTCCAGGATGTAATTAACTCCATACCAAATGAATCTACTATGCTATCTCCGACTGTTATATTGTAAAATGTTGAACCACCTAACAAAATTAAAGAATTAGTATCTTTTCCTACATCTCGTCGACTACGTCACCATGAAATAATTGACATTGCGCTTAACAACATCAAACGTGCCGCAGAGCGCCGCAGACGACAGCAGAAACAGGTTTGTACACGCCGTGACTTTCACATTGGACAGAAGATATTAGTACGCACGCATTATTTATCCAACAGAGGAAAGAGTAGACACAGTAAATTTGAGCTTCTATAGGGAGGTTCATATAGAATTCGCAGCTTTCCTCACCCCAATGTAGTACATATCGAAACTTTGAGAACCAGGAAAAGCAAAGGCAATCACCATGTCTCCAATATTAAACCCTTTATTGAATGAACATACTTTACGATTTATCACACTGTAATGCCATTTCCTGATTTTTATATGACCACTTAGGCAATTATATTTATGTGACTACTTACTGATAATGATCGTATTTTTTCTTGGCAAGTGCCCGGCAAGGTATGGTTAGCAGGTCGCTTTTCTTGTCGTTAGACATCTGACCGTGCACATTTTCCATTTTTTGTGTATGTATGATTCTTTTCCTATCGAAAGTAGAATTTTTCTCTGTATGTACTATGAAATCTTTAAGACGTAACAAACACCAGTTGACATTGACATTTTGCCTTATGATATCTCAACATCATGACTATTTTACATTTTTTGGTACTACATTATGATACTGTGTGTACATTTTTTGCACTTGAAAATTGTCAATTTTTTTGACATAATACGTTTTCTATCATGCTATGCCATATGCCTAGGTATATCACTATAAACAAGCTTTTATTTAATGAGTATATGATTTAAATGCTAGATATTAATCCTTATTCATTATTTTCAGAAAGCAATCCCGTGTAAAAGAAATAAATTAAACAACCACAGTGGTTTAATATGAAACGGAAATTTCACAACTGGAATGAAAGAGAGAAAATGCAATACCTTGTCATGAAGAGTAAATGGACCAGAATTAACAAGCATTAAACAGAATATAGTATACACACTGTATAATAGCAGTCTTAACTAATCATTTTTCTTTCAGAATAAGAGGCAAGCTGTCAGACAGAACTACACATGTTAATTTTAGTGATGGAATATGCTAGAAGTAAGAAAACTCTATACTATATGAAGTAATGAAAGATAATGAATGGTTGTATGAGGAGAATGGTAATGTGATGATGAATAATGAAGTTTTTCTTTGCAGGTGATGATAATGATGAAGTAATGATAATATGAATAATGAAGTGTTTCTTTGCAGATGATGATAATGATGAAGTTATGATAATATGAATAATGAAGTTTTTCTTTGCAGATGAGGATGATGATGAAGTTTATATACTTTCTGTTAGTTAAGATATGCTATGTAGTTATTTAAGTATGTGTTGCAGTTCCTTTTGACAGTATGTTTTATGTCGCATTGTATAATGAGTGAATGTTTTGGGAAAGACAGCTAGAGTACATACATATGGAGTACATGTTTCATTACCTGTTAATTTGAAGTTCACTACTTTTCAGCATAATAATACATTCTTTCTTTCAGCTCAATAACCCATTTGTATTTTTTCCAGGAGAAGCATTTCATGATATTAATATGCTATAAGCAGTTAGTTATTAAACCTGTTCTAGTGCTTGCATTTTTTTACCCAGTTGTGTCTATCATTTATGAATGTGATCACATATACTGTACTTGTTTCATAACCTTGCTGCAGCTGACTCATGACGAATGACGTTATTAATCCTTATTTCCAGCAATAATTCAAAAGCAAATATTTTCATGCCCCAGTAATTAATTATCGATCCAAACGCAATACATTGCTAGCAAAAAAAATTATTACCAGTCCCAACTATTACCAGTATACAACTAAAGAATGCTGCCAGTTTAAGATATATTTCTAGTCCGAAATATAATATAAATTTGTCTGTTGTATTGAATCCATTATATCTACGTATTATTGGACTACAGACCTTGAGTAATAGTTACAATGTGTTACATTTTAAATATGTCTTATGTCACTTGCATGATATCATATATAAACACTACAATTTGATCCTACATGCAGTAACTCCTGTTTTGAATGATGACTTCTGAATAATGCATGCCTTGTCACTGGCCAGTGAATGCCAATAATTACTGTAATGAGATGTCTTATGATGCCAATGATTACTATAATTAGATGACACATGCATAAATGCTATACCAATAATTAACTCATTTTGAATGATGACTTCTGAATATGGCATAAAAAATGCTTTGTAACTGGTCAATGAGTGCCAATAATTACTGTAATGAGATGACTTACGAATAATGTTCTGTAATACTCCATACATACTACTTAAATGCTGTGTAAATAGCCAATGAATGTCAATAATTGTATCCTTCACCTTCTGACCTAATTACCAACAATTACTGCAATATCCGTATGTCCTGTCCATCCTCATTATCATGGAGCACTATATTTGGTTTTTGCACTAATTCTAAGTTGCTGTAAGAGTATGGATTCTACAAGAATGTGGTGTTGACATAGACATATCAAGCTGTCCACCACCTTGAACGATGGAGGTGTTATTATGGTCCTACTGTTTGGTGTACCTAATATACTACCAAAATGATAACATTGAATACTAATACAACATTTCAGTGTCTTGGCTACACTGATAAATACTTCATGGAAGAGAACTTCAGAGAAGCTCACTTGGTGTTGTGCTTCTGTTGAAAGATATGGAGTTTCAGTGCAGCTACAAGCAAACTACTATGCTACAACCATGATGCAATCCTTCCCATTCCTTTCCTAGTTCTTGTAAAATGGTAAAGACTTATACAGTGTGTTTAAATTCTTGTAAAATGCCAAAGACTTATACAGTGCGTTTAAATTCTTGTAAAATGCTAAAGACTTATACAGTGCATATGCACTTCATTTCATTTGTTAATATGATCAGTTGTCCTAAATATGCTAAAGAGCTCTACAGTGCGTGTGCACTTTATTTCTTTTCTTAATGTATCCAGTTCTTGTAAATAGCTTAAGACTTTTACAGTGTGTGTGCACTTTATTTCATTTGTTAATGTTTTCAGGTCTTGTAAAAAAATGCTAAAGACTTTTACAGTGCATGTGCACTTTATGTCATTTGTTAATATATTTTGTACTCATTGCGTATACATTTTGTCATTTCTTAGTATGTTCTGAACTCAGAGTGTGTGCACTCTATTTCATTTCTTAATATATTCTGCACTTATCAATAATGTGTATACTCTGTGACTGTAGACTTAGTAAACTAAACAGATTATAGAAAAATTTGTTGCTCATGGCAAGTCCAATTGACTCACTATCGCTGCCAAATTTTTGCCCCCCCCCCCCCCCCAGTGGAGGGTTACGTAAGAGGTCCATAATTAAAGACTTTGTTGCTAGCGCACTCGAGCTGATGTAATTTCGATGGATTGCTCACGTGCTGCCTGCGATATGTAAGCTATAAGAGAATCTGAGACCAAAGAGCAGTGTTGACTGCAGTAGGAACTGTGTAGCAGTAGGAGTAAGTAGTTGCTAGCGAGCAGTCTGGTGTATCGTGTTGGCTGGGCCGGTCGTGGTGGAGCGATGGCAGAGCCTGAGTGTTGTAGTATAAGGTAAAAGCAGCCTCGCACATATGTAGTATTGTTATATCAAGCCCCATGTAAATGTTTAAAAAAAACTCTTAATAATAATCTTTCTCATAAAAAGTAACTTTTGACAATCATTCATTTCAATTTAAAGAATTTACTAATTTCTCCAATCCTTGGTCATCCCAATTTTTGAAAGGAAAAATCAGTTGTTTCTTTTTATACATGACAAATCTATCGGGCAGCATTTCACAGAGCTGCGCCAGAAAAATTTCTTATAGGAGCAGATATATATGCGTTATTCGGCGACCTAATTGAGGTAAGATTTTTCAATTTATCCAGAATGAATTAGCAGGGCCTTGACTCAGCACTACTGACGTCCTAAATTTTCCAGTTTAAATTCTCAGTCATTATTGAAAGGTTATAATTGAGCTACATTTTCTATTGAGAGATAGTAACATATTATTATTGATAGGTTATGCAATTTATTTTGGAAGGTTACAATAAATTTGAAAGATATATATATATATTTATAGTGGGGAGGTTACAAGCTGTCTTGTCATCTACCATAATGTTATGTGTCTTAACCATGTCCTATATAATCTCGATATTCACGGTCATTGGGTAAAATCAGTCGTCACACGTTTTAGGTACACATACATATACTATTATCATTTGGCAAATTACTGTCAGTCTGCAAAACACCCTTGCCTTTTTTTTACACTAACTGTGCCTCAGATATACTGATCCAATATACACAGGATAAAAAAGCAATTAAGGCGACAGCACAACTATCAGTATTTACCTTTTTATTGATGGTACCTCATCTGTCATGCATTAACCATCAGCACATAACGTGTATGAACATTCTTGTCACGAGCTCATTTACGTCATAAATTTGTGTCAGCAAACATAGCACGATCATGCAATATAACAGACCGCATATTAGTTATATGTCACAGAATAGTCACACACAAATTATTATCCCACACAGTAAATTTTTCACAGTTAATGGTAATTTAGCAACTGATAATTGCCATTTATATTGTCTTCATTACGAAAGTTCTCGTTTTGAAATTTCACCAGTTGTTGATTTATTTATAATTAAGTAATCTTGATTTTCTTGCATCCTTTTAATCGTTACATCCTAGTTATATTCATGCCCCACGTTGGGCGCCAATTGTGGCTCCTCCTTTTTGTAGACTTTCGTGGATGTTAAATTACAGTTTATTGAGTTACTGGGTGACGATGTCTTCGATCTTCAGGGTTGCGTTCAGTTTACTTTTTTATTTAAAGCTGGGAAGACAAGTTATACAACTTCATTAAAATCTCATTAAACAGTAATAGCGGACGTAATGTAGCTTAACATTGTCGTAAATTGTTTATTCAAAAGCCCTGTTATAAAGCAACCTCAGTGTAATTTGGTGAGCAAACACTATTTGTTTTTAATTAGAATTGATTTCAAGCACTCAGGATTGAAAATAAATGTCTTGATACCTTCTATTCGTCATAGTTACGTTTTCACGTCATATTAGACGCTGAAAGTCAGAGAAGTTGCTGAAATGTAGTCTAGTCGGTGAAATTCTTCAAATAAACGACAGTTAACTTTTTCATGAAAATTGTTTAACTGCTGTTGAATTGAGACTGAGTAAGTGCAGTCTAGTATTTTTAAACCAGTCAGCCTCAGATGTAAAATCGTAACACTTCAATAATTGTACATATTAAAATCCACAAATAACGAAACTGAGCCAGAGTTTACTTTTGATTCTGTTTTATTCATAACTCGTATGAAACGAAACTTTTACAAGTAACACTTTTCAACAAAAAACATAAATGTAACCGAGATTATAAATGTGTGAGAGAGCTAACAGGACAGATGATGTCACTACGGTCAAAAACATATACTTATACTACTAAAATCAAATCAGTGAACAATGCAACACCTACTTGTTAGTCTGAAACCTTTAGCTTCCATGAAAAATCTAAATTATTTTTATTATATTAATAAACTTATAAATTTCAAACTAAAATTGACATAATAAATCATCTAAATAACTCAAATTAAATAAAAATAAATATTTCAATTAGTATATTACGAAAGAGTGACTTCACCCTGCATACTGTACCCAAAAGACACTATAAGGCAGAGGATGATACACAGATGGTCTCCCTCAAGTTAATGTTCTGGGCCTGATTGCGCATTTACTTTTTTCCTTACAGTCCACTGTAATACAGACTGACATAAATTTTAAACAAATGATACAAAAAAACACGAAGTTCATTATAAAAGATACGTACATCATCTTATTCCTTACAAGCTAAACTTAAGGTAGCAAAAATGAAACAAAAAGTGCGATAGTATCAGAAGCTAAGGAACGGAGGGTACTAAAATTTTTTTCGAAAAACCAAAAAGATTTGATATCTGAATAATTCCATGCTGCTCCCAAATCTTAAATTTTGGTTTATTTTATTAATGTTATATAATTTAGCTCTCTTACAATTTTTACGTTCACTGATAAAAGGTTTTCTTAAATAAAACAATATAAGATCTTCGGTATATACTTGAAATTTAAAGGCAGTGGCTAAATAGATTGTTACTGTATGTAATAACATACATATATTTGTTAGTTGTTTGATGGTGGGTTATAGACTTTGAAAGGTGGCTACACTGAGTCACAGCGCCAGAGATTGCTCCTAAGAGTATTATTCCGCCGCCTCCACTGGCGCAGTAGTTGTTCAGAGAATGTCGAGGGCAGTTGTAGTTAAGAGGTTGCTGTGGGAAGTGCTTGTTGAGAGGATGTCGAGAGCAGTACTAGTTGAGAGCATGTCGGTGCAGTTATTGTTCTGTTGGGCGAGAGAGTAGATGCTGTTCGGTTGGTGTAATGTATATATGGAAGATGTTGCAATGATCACAGTGTATTTTTCGTCAATATATATGGAGATAATTTAAAAAAATATTTTAAATTTCCTAAATAACAACGCCTCTTGGTCACAGGTTCAGTCAACAAAGCATCTGGCTCGTGTTCATGCATTAGACTTGTAATTCTGGTTTCTATGTGCAATTATAGTATTTCTGGTTTTTCCATTAGTTCACTGTAAATGGTGTTTAAAATATCTCGTCGTATTGAAGAAGAACCGTGCCAGATACGTGTACGTTGAATCACACTTACACACACAGAACAGTTACACTTGTGCTTTGTTGTTTCGTAGCTTTTATAGTTGCTGGGGACTTAATTAATCAATTGTGTTAACGGAAATTTCCTTTCATTCTTTATTGTTATTTTATGCAGTCAGATTGCGTACTAATACCAGTCAGGGCCAACCGGTTAGGAGACTTCGTAACCGGACACACAGCTACTAAAATTACTTTTATTGTATTTATTTAATTAAGCCCCCATGCAACTTTCCCAGGGCGATTCATGCTAACGTTGGCAATGCTAAAGCTAACATTACACCCAGCCGGCACAAAGAAAGAACACGTTGTAAATCCAGACAATAGATTTTGACAGCTGATGACAGTACAAATTGAATAACTGTAATCACATGGCAATTACATTTCCTGCCAGTGACAGAATTCGCGAGACCACTCGCCTTATCGTTATCCTCAATTGCACATTTTTACCGCCTCTTTCACGGCGTAACACGCAACGAAACCATGTGCTAAAAGTACTGTGTCTGCGGGCGTGAAGTCGAGAAAGTATGCGATCGCTGTCCGACTGTTTAACATAATGCTGGTGGTTAATTTATCTCTTATGTTGACATGTGTTGTGTTTAACAAATCAACAAAAAAACGCTATTTAGTATGCACTGTTCTAATACACATTAATTATAATTTATCACGAAAATACCTTGAAAAAAATCTTTTTTAATAGAATAGAGTATCCCAAATTGTCACAGATGAGCAGAACAATGAGCAGTTTCTTGCATTATTCACCAATACTGAAGTAGCGTTACTAGAAGGACTAAATAAAAGTACGCAAATGTAGCAGTAGGAGTAGGTACATAACTAAATTCAGTTAATAAATCAATCAATACCACCAGTAGCTCATTACAATTGGCAAGCGAAACAGCATAAATTTGCTAGTGTGCAATTCTGTAAGTTTTTCGCTGTTAGATCCAGAGCGTACAGTTCCACGGTAGCTAGAAAACTTAGGGGGGAGAAGTTGTCTTAAGATTTATTCACAGTTGTCGATCTGCCTGCCAGTGGCTCTTTCACAGAAGAGACAACAATCTTGTCTACAGTGAGCTTACAACCTGAAAACTAGCGCAGTCTTCCACTTGAAAGATGAACACTTTACCGCAACGCCAGCATGCAACTATAGCACACAGCACTCCCTTGTTATTCCAACAATGGCTACGACGGAACATTTATAATGTAAATAGCGAAGTAAGTTGACTGAGAACAAAAATGCCTAGAATAAGCCAATGAGCTACATTTATATTTCTGTAACGATGGCTTGGGACTAAAGCGTATTTACGAATAATATCAAGATGCACCGAATGCAACTCGAATATCATAAATAAAGAGCACGGAAAATTATTTAGGCGGCTCATCTCTTCTCTAGTTGTCTAGCTGTTGCCCGTCTTTGGAAAGATATAATCACTGATTCTGCGTATCTTTGCGTATCAGGCATCTGACAATTTTTTGGTAGGTTTGTGAAGGTATGTTGCATTAGATGTCTACGCACAGGTCATGTAATGCGAGTAAATAACGGGCCGCTGATGTGCGTACGCGATGATGGCGCCCGATAGTGACCCAGATGGGTTCCATAGGATTCAAATCAGGCGAATTTGGTCGCCATTAACGAGAGTTCACTGTAATGCTCCTCAAACCACTGTAGCACGGTGCTGGCTGCGAGACACGGACAATTATACCGCTGAAAGATGACATCACCGTCGGTGAAGACATCAGCCATGAAGGGATACAAGTGGTTCGCAGTTGTCTGTGTGTCTTCGATTACTGCCACAGGTCCCATGCCAGCACAAGAGAATGTCTCCCGCAGCATAAAACTGCTCCGTGGCGTACTGCGCGTTTAGAGCCGCCATTCATCTCGATGACGGCGTTTGTGGAGACGACCATCGACCTAGTGTGGCAAAAATGCAGTGTAGCAAAAATGTGACCTGCTCGAAAAGCTAACACGTTTCCATTGTTCGACGGTCGAATTCCGATGGTTCCGTGCCTACTGCAGTCGCAATTTACGATGTCATTGGGTCAACATGTGAACAAGTAGGGGTGGTCTGCTGCGGAGCTCCATGTTCAACAATATGCGATGAACGGTGCGTGCACCAGCATTTTGCTCTTTCGTCGTAGATGCCACGGATCACCATCTAGCCCACTTTACAGAGTAGACAGACGTTCTGTGAAGAGTCGTGGACGTCCAACCATTTAGCGCCTTGTGGTAGTTTCACCGTCCTTCTACCCGTTTCCGTAGATGCTCACGACAGTAGCATGTTTTGAGATACTCGTTCACGGGATCTGCGTAATCATAATCTGCCCTTTGTCAAAGTAGCTTACCTCAGTGGATTTCCCCATTTGCAGCCCATATCTTTGCCAGGGTGATCCCCCGTTCGTGTCTACTCTGCTTAAATGCTTCTGTTACCGTGGCACATACCGTACTCACTCTATACAACACCATGAAATAAACAAAAAAATTTGAACATTGGTAAAGCAACAAGTTTATATGAAATGAGATTGATGAAATAAATTAAATACTTCGAGATCAAATCTAAATCAGTACTTCTGTAAATGGTCCCATAAGCATTCCCCTTCTAAAACATGGTTCCAGGAAACTCCTGATGTAAGTCCACACCCATTGATGAAACATGGAGTTTTCGCGGTATTTCTGCACCAGAAAGGAAGCTTAACCAATCCGTAAAGATCCCAAATGTCTGTATTGAAAAAACGAATATAGGCCTACTATCGAACGTGGTCCCCACGTGGTATATCCCTCGGATTACTATGATTATCTTAGGTTTGTTAAAATAAGATTAACAGTATTCATCCCGCGGAAAGTAACAAGATTCTTTTCCTGTAATGTGAGAACTTTTTTGTTCTCTGTTTTTGACTCCTTGCCTGAAACTCTATCGTTATTGAGCTATACCATGAAACTGCAGAGTGCTAATTGGGATTGCGTCGCATTGGGACTGTATGACGGTAATATTGGTTAGCAGACGCTGTCTACTGTAACGTCGAGTTACCAAAGTGTTTAAAATGAGTCGAAGACTTCAATGGCACGAATTTAGCGTTTTTTAGATGTGCAGGGGCGATTTCAAAACATAAATACTTACGGAAGCAACGAACTTGGTTTGATCTCGAAAAGTTTAATTTGTTTCGTCCACCTCATTTAATCTAAATTTGTTTCCTTACGAATGTTCAGATTTCTTCGGATACTCCACAGTGATGTAAAAAGTGAGGTGTCTAATCTCTACATCTATTTGTCTTTCTGGTTTTGCCTTATTTGCCATCTTTTTAGTTAAGACAGAACCGATAAGCAATATTATCAGAAGACAAGCTGATGTGCTGTGCTCCAAATGCACATTTTGAGAAATTTCATCTTCAATCTAAGGATTGTTTGATGTAAGGAGACTTCTGTTGGCCAGGATTACTCTTTTTGCCAGCGTTAGTCTCCTTTTTATGTCCTCCTTGCTCCGTCCATCACAGGTTACTTTGCTGCCTAGCTATCAGAATTCCTTAACATCATCTGCTTCGTGATCACCAATTCTGATATTAAGTTTCTCGCTGCTCTCACTTCTGTTACTCCTCATTACTTCCGTCTTTCTTCGATTTACTCTCAGTCCATATTCTACACTCATTAGACTGTTCATTCCCTTCACATATCCTATAATTCTTCTTCAATTTCTCTCAGGACAGCAGTGACATCAGCGAATCATGTCATTGATACCCTGTCACCTTGAATTTTAATCCGCTCTTGAACTTTTATTTTACTTTCGTCACTGATTCATCGATGTGTACATTGAAGGGTAGGAACGGAAGATTACATAATCATCTTACACACTTTTTAATCAGAGCACTTCGTTCTTGGTCTTCCAATCTTATTTCTGCGTCTTGGTTCTTGTACATTTTGTATATTACCCGTTTTCCCCTATAGCTTACCGCCAATTTTTCTCAGAATTTCCAACATCTTGCACCATTTTACATTGGTTCAAATGGCTCTGAGCACTATGGGACTCAACTGCTGAGGTCATTAGTCCCCTAGAACTTAGAACTAGTTAAACCTAACTAACCTAAGGACATCACAAACATCCATGCCCGAGGCAGGATTCGAACCTGCGACCGTAGCGGCCTTGCGGTTCCAGACTGCAGCGCCTTTAACCGCACGGCCACTTCGGCCGGCCATTTTACATTGTCTAACGTTTCTTCTAGGTCGACAAATCCTACGAACGTGTCTTGATTTTTCCTTAGTCTTGCTTCCATTATCAACCGCAACGTCAGAATTGCTTCTCTGGTGCCTTTCCCTCACCTAAGACCAAACTGACCTTCATCTAGCAGACATTCCATTTTTTTCCATTCTCTTACGTATTATTCTTTTCAGTAACTTCGACGCCCGAGCTTATAAGCTGATTGTGCAATAATGATCGCACTTGTCTGCTCTTGCAATCTTCCCAGTTTTGTGGATGATGTTATTCCGAAAGTCTGATCGTATATCGCCTCTCTCACACATTCTACACACCACCTTGAATAGTCATATTGTCGCCTCTTCAAAAAATGGTTCAAATGACTCCCAGCACTAAGGGACTTAACATCTGAGGCCATCAGTCCCCTAGAACTTAGAACTACTTAAACCTAAGTAACCTCAGGACATCACACACATCCATGCCCGAGGCAGGATTCGAACCTACGACCGGAGCGGTCGCGTGGTTCCAGACTGTAGCGCCTAGAACCCCTCGGCCACAACGGCCCGCCGTTGCCTCTTCCTTCAATGATTTTAGATCCCATCTGCCTTATTTGATCTTAAGTCTTCCAATGTTCTCTTAAATTCTGAATCTATTACTAAATCCCCTACCTCCTTCCTATCGACTCCTATTTCTTGTTCTACCATGTCATGAAACAAGTCCTCCCCCTTATAGAAGCCTTCAATACATCATATCAAAGCCATCCTTACTCTATACATTCTCTGCACTGTTTTTCTGTCCTGATATTTTATTTCATATTCTCTCAGAGTCTCAAAATCTGTCTTCCCTGTCAAACGAATTTTCTTTTTTCTCTTCTAAGGCCTTCTTTAGTCTTTTCTCAAGACATAATTACAAGCTCTACAATGCTTCTCAAGTGCCCAGACCTATTCTAAAGCCACATTGGTCGTCCGTCATCAAATGCAATTCAATCTTGCCTTCCATCCTTGTTTGAATGATAGATTGTGTGTCACTGTGAGGTATGTGTCACGAAACTGGGGGCCCTGAAGTGTTCACATCAGTTTCTAGATGTTTTCTTCAGTACGGGCACGGTAACACATTTTAAGTGTATTGGGTGCTCTCCAGTTTCGCATACATTTTTTATGAGATGGAACGGTTCCTCACGTAACATTTCATCAACAGCAGCTGGTATACCATCAGCTCCAGCGGTTTACCTAGTTTTTAGTCGCCTGACTGCAAGATCAGAAATAGCACAGTATAGCAGTCACAGAAGTAAACCGGGGACTGGATATAAAAGGATCTTAAGGCAGTTATTTAGTAAAGGGGAGTCCCAATATGGAGTAGAACTTCGACCGAAGAACGTGAACAAAGCTAACGGCTGTTCAATTCCCGGTCTGGTACCGCTTAAGAACTTAACATGGCGGATCACACGAATGGTAGCTACATCTCTACTACACATGGCTCCTTGCAGAAGTTTGGGTGGCTCGCATTTACATCAACACGTGGTGAATCAGTAACATTCTATTCGTCGTGCTCATATGTTTTTCCGCCACGTGCGCCGACAAGTGGCAGCTTTCGTCTCGGTCTCCGCGCACTTCTCGCTGACGCAGAGACAGACAATGGCTCCTTGTGGGAACGTTACGCGGAGGCTTGCGTCGCTCCAGATGCCTTGTGGTTCACGCTTTCTGGCGGCTAAACGCATTTTCCCATTCTCTGCGCGGCTACCACCACGCTTGACCAGCTGGGACCAGCGTGCAGAACTTCCACAAATTTCACTCTCGGAAGTCGTTTCTCTTCCGGACAAACGTTGACTTTTCGTGGTCTCAGGCGCCGAGGAATTAACAACAACGCATCGAAACACAGGGAGAGTCAAGAGTCTCAGTACATTCGGTTATGTCAAAAACCGTGTACGAATGGGGAAACGCGAATATTCCAGTAAGTTATGGGTGAGATGGTCTGTCTTTTACAGTATGCACCGAAAGTGGACGCCATATTGAAACCGGCCATCTTGAATGTAAGCCAGTTTTTTTTTAAATGGGAAGGGGGTCATGTGATATAGCCGGCCGGTGTGGCTGAGCGGTTCTAGGCCCTACAGTCTGGAGCCGCGCGATCGCTACGGTCGCAGGTTCGAATCCTGCCTCGGGGCATGGATGTGCGTGATGTCCTTAGGTTAGTTATGTTTAGGTAGTTCTAAATTCTAGAGGACTGATGACCTCAGATGTTAAGTCCTAAGTGCTCAGAGCCATTTGAACCATTTTTCATGTGGTATATCAAATAACATCAACATTTTCTCGCAAGTTCATGCCTGTAAACCGATTCGAAGTATCAGTTATGGTTCAAAATTTACAACACTTCTGTGTTGCAGGTGACTAAAGATGGCTTTGACCGAGGAGGAGAGAAATGAGGTCATTTGGATGTCTGGAGAAGGGAGTTCCCTTGTTAGAACGGCAGATTTTAACAACCGATGCCTAGAAAGACCGGCAGCTTCACGCAACACTGTCAGGTGCTTAAATTTCGAATTCGAAGAAACTAAGACGGTGGCTGACAAGGCTCGAAGTGGCCATCCAAAAAATGCCACTGACGAGGCTAACTGAACAATCCAACGAGGTTTGCCCCGTCGGAGGTTCGAGTCCTCCCTCGGTCATGGGTGTGTGTGTTGTCCTTAACGTAAGTTAGTTTTAAGTTAGATTAAGTAGTGTGTAAGTCTAGGGACCGATGACCTCAGCAGTTTTCCCCATAGGAACTTACCACAAACTTCCCAATTAAATGAATTCACAGTTGTGAATAAGGGCAATAAGGATTGACGACAATGAAAATTTATGAAACTTCCTGCCAGATTAAAACTGTGTGCCCGGCCGAGACTCGAACTCGGGACCTTTGCCTTTCGCGGGCAAGATAGAGCACTTGCCCGCGAAAGGCAAAGGTCCCGAGTTCGAGTCTCGGCCGGGCACACAGTTTTAATCTGCCAGGAAGTTTCATATTAGCGCACACTCCGCTGCAGAGTGAAAATCTCATTCTGGAAACATCCCCCAGATTGTGGCTAAGCCATGTCTCCGCAGTATCCTTTCTTTCAGGAGTGCTAGTTCTGCAAGGTTCGCAGGAGAGCTTCAGTAAAGTTTGGAAGGTAGGAGACGAGGTACTGGCAGAAGTAAAACTGTGAGGACCGGGCGTGAGTCGTGCTTCGGTAGCTCAGGTGGTAGAGCACTTGCCCGCGAAAGGCAAAGGTCCCGAGTTCGAGTCTCGGTCGGGCACACAGTTTTAATCTGCCAGGAAGTTTCATATCAGCGCACACACCGCTGCAGAGTGAAAATCTCATTCATGAAAATTTATGTCGGACCGGGACTGGAACCCAGGCTTCCTGCTTATCGCTAGCGCTCGCCTGACCAGTTGGCTATCCGTGCACGACTCACGGCTAGACCGTGACTTCCACACATCATAAACTCAACAATGGTTTTGGCATTCTTCTTGGAAAGCCCACACCGCATCACACGACATTTGTCATCAGAATGTAGAATCAGCCAGTCATCGATCGTAAGAATCCCTCATGCTTATCACTGGCATCCATTCAAGATTCAGCTACTCCAGCACCTAGCAGAGGATGACTCAGAGAGACCTTTACAGTTTTGCAACTGGCCCCAAAAGCAAGTTGAACAAGATCCCTCTTTTGGTCAAGGTATCTTGTTCAGTAATGATTTAAACTTTTTTGACAGCGGTGGAGTCAACCGTCACAACGATACTGGGATGACCAGAATCCACACTGAATGGAACCTTCCAAGGTAGTTGGCGACGTAAAGGTTATGGTATGGTATGGAATGTCAGGTACCCGTGTAATTGGACCCATTTTCATTGACGACAACTTAAATGCTCAACACTACTTGAAAATACTGCAAGAAGCGGTGTTTCCCCTAGTTCTGAATGTGGATGGCGTCTTTCCCTTGTACTTTCAATAGGATGTGGCTCCACCACATTACGGAGCAGTTGTTCGTCACAGGTTAAACCGTCAGCTTCAGTTGGATTGGCAGCTGTTCGTCAGTGGTTAGATATTCAAATTCCTGGCCATTGCATCTGCCAACGTGGTTCCGTGGAACGGCAATCCAGATTACCTGATCTCACAGCACTTGACTTCTATCTGTGGGGTCATTTAAAGCGACTCGTATGCGCAGAAAAAATAAGAAACAGACACCATCTCGAGCAACGCACTGAAGAACGTGTGCCAGCATTTGTGCGAAAATCCTTCTGCGAGTGCATGACGACTGGATTCAACGACTCCAAACGTGCGTTAACCGAGAGGGTTCAAATGGTTCAAATGGCTCTGAGCACTATGGGACTCAACTGCTGTGGTCATAAGTCCCCTAGAACTTAGAACTACTTAAACCTAACTAACCTAAGGACATCACACACATCCATGCCCGAGGCAGGATTCGAACCTGCGACCGTAGCCGTCGTGCGGTTCCAGACTGTAGTGCCTTTAACCGCTCGGCCACTCCGGCCGGCGACCGAGAGGGACACCATGTTGAGCACATGAAATAACTTTCATTTATGGAGTACAGTCCAGCCTATAATTCCGAACAAAATGTGTTGCAGCTTTTGAACCATAACCGCTACTTCGAATCTGTCTACAGAAATGAACTTGTCATAAAATGCCGATCTTATTCGATATATCACCAAATCCCTTTCCATTTAAAAATGACTTAGATTCAAGATGGCCGATTTCCAGAAGGCGCCCATATTCGGTATACTCCTTTATGACCCTCTATGTACAATTGTGTACATTAAATTTTACTGTGTCTTAGCTGCAATAGAAGTAATTTTTCCCAGTTGAAACCTAAGGTATACATTTGTGAATGATCAACCTTATCATCTTGCGCAAGTGCTGCCAACTGTTGGGCAAAGCTACGAAAATATCAGTAAGTCAATGTAGCAGTGCACAGTAACTCGTGACCACTAGAATATACTGATGTGTTTGGTTTGCTTTATTTCACTGTATAATTGAATTTATTTATTTAGCGTATGGCTCATAACGTCACAGTAAAAATTACAGAAACAACATGATTTTAAAAAAATCACATATGTACAAACAGAACAATAAATAAGTTTGTATATAAGGACACCACCAATTATAAATTTACACTCACAGAAGATCAATCACAAACAAACGTCCAGCTTAGAATATATATAGTCGATTGCCTCTTGGGTCGCCATTAGGAAATCCTGTGGGTCACCCTCATATGCCCTTAGTGGGCATTCCTGCACGATGTGTTTGACCGTCTGTCTCTCAGCGCCACAGTCGCAAGCGGCCGAAGGAAGTTTACCCCATCTGTGTAAGGAGTCGGCGCATCTCCCAAAGTTCGTTCTGAGGCGATTAAGAGTTGACCAAACTTTGCGAGGGCAACCAAATCCTTTTGGTTTACTAAAGATGCATGGCATACTGTGGCAGTTTACTGCTGTTCTGCTCTCCCATTCCTCTTTCCATCGGTCATTTATTTTTAAGTTGGTTTGGTGCAGCGCCTGTGCGGTCTTTAGTGGAGGATGCCTAGACCGGAGTCGGTTTCCTTGGATGTCGTGAGTATCTTCATGGATTTGTAATTGAGGTTTGGTCATGATTTTTTGAAATTCTCTAACCAGAGCGTGTTCTCGGCGCAGGTTAGGAGGGGCTGTGTTACTGAGAACGGGCAACCACACTGTAGGAGTTGGCCTGATTGTGCCTGATATAATACGCATTGTTGCATTAAGTTGGCTATCTACCATGTGTGTGCGTTTGCTGTTGAGCCACACTGGGGCACAGTATTCTGCCACTGGATACACCAAGCCAAGTGCGGATGTTTTTAAGGTAGATGCTGTGGAGCCCCAAGTGGTGCCACAGAGCTTCTGCAATATGTTGTTGAGTAATTACTATTAAAAACAGTCTTGATCACGATTTATTTAACAAAGTGACCGGTTTCGACCACTACTGTGGTCATCTTCAGACCATTGAGTAGGAACCCCTTTCTGTTGGAGAATAGTTGTGATTCTCCAACAGAAAGGGGTTCCTACTCAATGGTCTGAAGATGACCACAGTAGTGGTCGAAACCGGTCACTTTGTTAAATAAATCGTGATCAAGACTGTTTTTAATAGTAATTATTTACAAGACATTGATCACTGCTATTCCCGTAATGCATTCAAAAGTAATTCAATATGTTGTTGAGTGTTTTAAGTTTCGCTGCAGTTTTCGTCAGGTGTTCTTCGAATGTTAGTGTCCTATCTAGGGTAACCCAAAGGTACTTTGGGTGTTTGTTGTGATTTAGTATTTTCCCGTCTAGATATACATGTAGTTCTCTGTTGGTCATTTTGTTGTTCAATAGCAAGAGAGATACTTCCGTCTCTGTAGCACTAGGTTGTAGCCTCCATTTTCTAAAGTACTCGCTAAGGATCCCTAGGTCACTCGTAAGGATATCTTCGGCAGTTTCTATATTTCTGTGGGCTGTTGCCAGGGCCCAGTCGTCAGCATAACCAAATTTTCGCGATAATTGAATATCGTTATTCTTGTTTTGAATGGTTATTATTGAATGATCATTTTACTCTTCATTACAATAGAGAATATTTCTTTATTTGTTATTTTAGTTCACAGAATGAAGCTTAGTGTATGAAGTGTGTAATGAAAATGGGTGCATATTTTTGAATAAATCTTGCATATTAAATCATTAAAAAATCACGTAAGAGTGTTATCACATAAATAAAGATGTTCCTTCCTCCAGAAAAAAATCAGGACTGAAAGGGACACGCGGTAAAAGATAGACCACCTCACCCGCACCTTACTGTAATATTCAGGTTCCCCCATTCCAGTAGGGTTTTTAACATAACAGGGTGTACTGCGACTGTGGACTCAATCTGTACGTATTTTTATTTTTGGTGTATGATGTACTTAGCACGCATCGAGCCCAATGTTACACGAGAATACCGAACAAAACAGTAGTCACGCGGAAGACACCATTCTAATGTCGTGTTAATACCGAGCCTTGCCTCGGTAATCGCCTCAGTTCGGCAAGGACGAGAGTCCGCATGTGTCCCATATTCAGCTGAAATGTCTCACTCACGATTAGATTCCGCATAGCTACAATGTTATGCTGTTGCAAATAGTGGCAGATAATATCTTTCAAATTAAGATAAGGTGATTTAGCGAGCCAATCGAGGTACAGTAGGGTGCCTCATTTTTAGTCGAACCACGAACTTACACTATCTGATCAAATTTGTCTGGCCGCCCCTGTGTAATGCGGAACTGGCCACTACATGTGAGGAGAAACGACGGATCCGCCAGTACAAAAGGAGGCGCGGAGTATTGTGTTGTCAGTAGAAAAGCACTAGCTGCAGGATTGGTTGGTCAAGAGAGCTCAGCGACTTAGAACGTGCAATAATCACTGAACGTCGCCCGGTAATAAAACAAAACGATTGTTAGTGATGTAACTGTAAAGTGACAATGCGAAGGAACAACCGCAGCAAAACAAAGATCAGGCAGACGAACAGGGACCGTCGAGCGTGGTTGTAAAGAAATCGCAGGAAATCAACAGAACGGTGTCACTCGTGAGATCCAAAGTGCTGCCTCTGGTCCAGCTAGCACAGTGACTGTGCGTAGGGATTTAAAAATTATACGGTACAGTGGTCGAGTAGCCGCGAGCGACATTTCAGGTGGTGTAAAGGTCGTGGCGACTGGACACTGGATGACTGGAAAACGAATGATATGGAGTGATGAATCACGCTGTACCCAGTGGCAATAGGATGGAAGGATTTGCGTTTGGTGAATGCCTGCGGAACGTCACCTGCCATCATGGGTAGCACCAGCAGTTAAGTACAGAGAAGGGTGTACTACGCAGTACACCCTGTTACGCCAAAAACCCTGCAGGAATGTGGACACCTGGATATTCCATTAAGCTATGGGTGAGGTTGCCTATCTTTTACGGTACGTACCGAACATGGACGTCGTCTTGAAATCGGCCATTTTGAATCTAAATCTATTTCTTTAAGTGCAAAAAGGGCCGCGTGATATATCAAATAACATCAGCATTTCATTGTTAGTGTGGTTAACAACAAAAACCATAAAAAGCTAATCTATTATTATTATCTATTATTATTTGTTGCCCTCATTGCACTTAAGGAAACCCTAAATGCGGAAGAACATGACCACATTTACAGCATTGCGTACTGGGTATACTAGAGGAAAAGAATACCAAGAATCAAAACAAATGCTTAAGACAAAATGTACGTAGTTTTTTGTGTATAGTCTGATTCTGCAACAAAAAATGGGTGTTCCCATTTGAAATTTTAAAATAGCCTCCCGCCCCACCCCCAGGGGGCTGAGGTGGCGAGCTAATTTTAGCACCAGCAGAGTCCCCCTCGAAAATAATCAACTTTGGATTCTACACATTTTTTCGTGTGAAGCTTATTTTTCGAGCTATTCTGGTTTGTCAACTTAAAATTTATAGCCTGTATATTATTTCAAAGTGGTTATTTAATTATGTGAAAGCTAGTGCCTAGACTGTTCATTCATTTCTGAATATGATGGCCGCCCTTAATATACACACACTATTTCACAATGTAACACAGCACACACTTTCAGATGACTTCAGGGTCACAACGACAATGCTTGGTTTCCATTCTGTGCGGCACAACTTCCCATTTGTTTGCCGGAAAAACTGAGTTAGTTTCCCTCCTTATAGAGTGAGAGGATAGACATAAAAAGCGGTTAAGGTGTTATTATTCATCACAAAGTTTTTGTGTAAGGATTTCCAGAAAATAATATAACTTCGGTTATCTGACGGAAACCGGTGTTACCACTGCACCACGGCTGTTGGCGAGATGTTTTGTTATTTATTTATTTATTTATGTCACCTGATCTGATTGGGGCCATCAGGCCCCCTCTTACATATACGTCCATTTGTTACTCTGTGTTGTCTACTTAATTCTTCCCTGTATGCAATGTACTGCATAACTGGTACTAACTACCTTTGTAAATAAGTTTGTTTTAGTAAACTGTTTAATCTACTTGGGTAATTTATTGCACATTTTTTTCCGTTGGTAGAAAATGCTGTTTTGAGCTTACGCTTATTCTTACTTTGCAAATGTAAGTTCACTACATATTTGGATTCTTTGTCTTGGGGAGTGAGCGTGTGTCTAAATCAGGCTTACAACACTATGCTACAAATATGCCGCTTATTTGTCAGGGGAGACACCTACAATATACAGGGGGTGGAAAAAAATATGGAAGCCGCACAAACGCAACACATTACCGTGCCTAATACATTGCAGGGGAACCATTGTCATCCAAAACACCTTGCACTAGCCTCAGAGTAGATAAATACAGATCCTGTGTGGTTTTGAAAGGAGCCTTATACCATTCTTCCTGCATAATAGTTGGCACGTTCAGGTAACGATGATGTAGGTGAATAGGGCCACACAGCCTTCTCTTCAAAGTAGACCACAAAGGCTTGATAATATTGAGATCTGGTGACTGTCGTGGTCAGAGGTGATGCGTCATTCATCCTCACGCTCACAGAACCAGTCCTGGATAGTGCGAGCTGCACTGTCGTCTTCGAACACGGAATCACCATTGGGGAACAAACATTGTACCAAGAGATGTAACTGGTCATCCAAGAGAGCCACATAATCCCTCACAGCAATGCGACCTTGCAGTGTACCCACGGGGCTGACGGACTTTGACGGTATGACGGCTAAGATTATCACCGAACCCCCGCCGCCTTACAAGTCAATTCATACAAATATTTGGGTGTCCCTGGGATACGAAATGAAATAATTGCATAGGCTCATAGTAAAGCAGGTGACAAACTTCACAGTTCGGTTGTTGAGAAAATGCAGTCCGTCTGTAAAGGAGATTATTTACAAGGCACTCGTGTGACCCATCCTACAATATTGTGCAAGGGTGTGGGATGCATACCAAATATGACTAACAGGGGATATTGGAGGTAGACCAAGAGGGTCAATACACATGGTCACAGGTTTGTTGCCGGCCGATGTGGCTGAGTGGTTCTAGGCGCTTCAGTCTGGAACCGCGCGACCGCTACGGTCGCAGGTTCGAATCCTGCCTCGGGCATGGATGTGTGTAATGTCCTTAGGTTAGTTAGGTTTAAGTAGTTCTACGTTCTAGGGGACTGATGACCTCAGATGTTGTCCCATAGTGCTCAGAGCCATTTGAACCAAATGGCCCTTACGAGAGCGTCAGAGAGAAGCTTAAGAAACTTAAGGGGCAGACTGTTGAAGATAGACGTAAACTGTCCAGGGAAGCCTACTTACAAAGCTTCAAGGACCTGTATTAAGTGAGGAATTGAGGAACATACTACAACCTCCTACGTATCGTTCCCATATCGATTGCGGATACAGGATGGAGTGATTGTGGTGTGCTCAGTGGTGTTTAACAAGTCGTTTTTCCTGCCTGTCGCACATGCATAGAAAGGGAAGAAACCATAATAAAAGTTGCAATGGGAAGTACCCTCTGCCATGCACTTTACAGTTGATTGCTGAGTATGGATTGGACGTAGACGAAGATAAGCACAACATCAACTTAACGTCAACTAGTCTTTCTTCATCTTCCGCTTGCATTACTCGCACTATGGTTTTGATGATGAAAAATCATCTGTACGAGACTGCTATATTTTGTTCCCATTCATTTTAGTATTCCGAATATCTAATCTCGTCATATTTCGTCGGAATCTCTATCTAGACCAGCTGATGCTGTAAAGCTAATCTGATTTTTAGTCAGAATTGCTTTTCTGGTGCCTTATGTTTAGTTTATCTGTGCACATTTGTGATGAACTCACGGTTTCAACAATGAACCCATAGTTAAATTATTCTCATGTGGCGATGCTTTGCAACCAAACTGAGCCTGGTCTTGTGATTCATCTTGACGATATATGAATCACGTATAAATCGGGTGCTTATGCGTAATGTGCTAATGCATAAACGGTGACTCTAATGCGTAAACGGTGATCCAGATACAAATGAAATGTATTGGACATCTAAGCTGTAATTAGTGTCGCATTTAATACCTGAGAATGTTCTTCTATATACAGGGTGCTAGGGGTATAAGCGCAGATACTGTGATCGTTGGTACCTAAATATATATCCATTTAAGTGTGTTAGCTGTTTTTTCTCCGTGGCTAACAGTCTTCCCACAAACACATCATATAATTAACTACCTGATGTTTTCTGCGCGGTCGTAACTGCTTCACTAAATGTGCTACACCTATCAGTATAGACTTACCATTCGCCTCTATGCATCCACACTTCCAGGGGACAATATGGATTAATCGCTTGCTCTCACCATATGTACCTGAAGGTACTCACCAACCTAAAAACATACTTCTCCTAATAGCTGTGATTATTAGTTTTCAAATTAAGTAAAAACTGATGTAATGCCGCTCAGTACTGTTTCCTCAGGCACCAGTAAAAATGTAACAGGCTTGGACTTTGTATAGAAGTATAAGATACACAGATTTTAGCGTATTACCTGATACACTATATCAAGAAGTACATTGTCATATGCCTATATTAATATCGTGTCATATGTGTCATTCATTATTTAATATTATTTTCCACAATGGAAGATTTTCTCTGTATTGACAGTACACACGCCACATTGTGATGAAAATCACGAGTCACAATAATTAAAAATAACCCAAACATTAAAACAAGTAGTCAAAGGTAAAAATTAATAAAACAAACTTTCTAGTGCTGCTCTTAGTATGAAATCTTCCGTTAGAAAGTTCGATAAAATCAAGAAGGAAAAGTGACGTTTGAATAGTATTCAACAATAAATATACTAAGCAACTTGCGTAATAAAAAATTGTAACTTCAGCGTTGGAAAATACGTAAATGCTAGAAATCATAAATTAAAAATAATTTATTAGAAATTCGTATGTTTAAAAAGTCATTGTTGACTATGCGCATTTTTGAGAATTGTATAAAGAAAATTAGTATGAGGAAACAAATAATGCGTAATTCTTATTTCTTTGCTGTAAAATATATTGATATACTCGAACTTTTGTGAAAACTAAACTTCTAATTATAACTTTGTAAACACATGTATTCTAATAATGTACATTAAACGAATGTATTGTTTTAGCTTGTTTACAAGGGCTGGTTTTAGTCGGTTGACAGGTGGCTATTGTTATAGCAGTGTCGGATAAACTGGAACCAAGAGATTGTAAAATACTGAAGTGGACATTTCTTTCTATATTATGGAAATACTCCACTTCCATAGTTTTGAAAATACAAAACTGGACCTCTCGTAAAACCACTAGACGATGACGGTCCTGATTCAAAAGATAAGTAACAATATTTAATGGCAAATCTATATAATCCTCTCGTCGAAATACACACATCAGAAAAAGGTTTGCATCATTTCGGTTCCGAGAGTCCCGGAACCTGTACAGAAAATTGGAATAGAGATCAACTTAAACATCATTTCCTCCCTTTTTATTGCTCATGAAAACCACACGTTGCATATTGTATCACCATACACAGAGACCTTCAGAGGTGGTGGTCCAGATTGCTGTACACACTGGTACCTCTAATACCCAGTAGCACATCCTCTTGCATTGATGCATGCCTCTATTCGTCGTGGCATACTATCCACAAGTTTATCAAGGCACTGTTGGTCCAGATTGTCCCACTCCTCAACGGCGATTCGGCGTAGATCTCTCAGAGTGGTTGGTGGGTCACGTCGTCTTTTCAATCTATCCCAGGCTTGTTCAATACGGTTCATGTCAGGAGAACACGCTGGCTACTCTAGTCGAGCGATGTTGTTATCATGAAGGAAGTAATTCACAAGATATGAACGATGGGGATGCGAATTGTCGTCCATGAAGACGAACGCCTCGCCAATATGCTGCCAACATGGCTGCACTATCGCTGGGAGGACGGCTTTCACGTATCGTACAGCCGTTACGGCGCGTTCCGTGACCACCAGAGGCGTACATCGGCCCTACATAATGCCATCCCAGAGGCAACAGGGAACCTCCACCTGGTTGCACTAGCTGTACAGTGTGTCTAAGGCGTTCAGCTTGACCGGGTTGCCTCCAAACACGTCTCCGACGATTGTGTTATGCCAATCCTGAGCGGTCCATTCGGCATGCTGTTGAGCCCATCTGTACCGCGCTGCATGGTGTCGTGGTTGTAAAGATGGACCCCGACATGGACGTCGGGAGTGAAGTTGCGCATCATGCAGCCTACTGCGCACAGTTTGAGTCGTAACATGATACCCTGTGTCAGCACGAAAAGCATTATTCAACATTGTGACGTTGCTATCAGGGTTGCTCCGTGCCATAATCCGTAGGCAGCAGTCATCCACTTTAGCAGTAGCCCTTGGGCGGCCTGAGCGAGGCATGTCATTGACAGTTACTGTCTCTCTGCATCTCCTTCATGTCAGAACAACATCGCTTTGTTTCACTCCGAGACACCTGGGCACTTCCCTTGTTGAGAGCCCTTCCAGGCACAGAGTAACAATGCGGACGCGATTGAACCGCGGTATTGACCTTCTAGGCATGGTTGAACTATAGAGAACACGAACCGTGTACCTCCTTCCTGGTGGAATGACTGGAACTGATTGGCTGTCGGACCCCCTCTGTCTAATAGGCGCTGCTCATGCATGGTTGTTTACATCTTTGAGCGGGTTTAGTGATATCTCGGAACAGTCAAAGGGACTGTGTCTCTGATACAATATCCACAGTCAACGTCTATCTTCAGGAGTTTTGGGAACCAGGCTGATGCAAAACTTTTTTGATGTATGTATTAAGAGCTCAATACTTTTATTTTAAACCTAGAACACTAAATGGGGGAAAATGTTACACAGTTAGTAAACCACCGAAAAGTTTGCTACTAGATATGTTATTCGAAGTAATTCATCATTTATAGTTTATGCACTAGCTAATTACAATTACAAGGTCTCCAATGGTATGTCACATGCAAAATAAGTACAAAATTTCGCGTTATGCATCCTACACTGACAATACCAGAATGACGACAACCGCGGGCTGGTACTAACTGAAATCGTAAATTTTACGAAGGTTTAGTAACTTAAGATTAATTGGACTGTGGCACTGATGCAATCACATATGTGATTGCAGGCAGGAAATAAATTATATTAGAAGCTTTTGTGATACGTCGTGATTATTCATATTTTAATATTTCTAGAAGTTGATCGCAATAAATTTTCTCTCGCCTTCATTCGCTCTCCCACGCTGGTCCCACTCTGTGGTCGAACTCGCAACGCCGGAAGTGGTTTCAGCGTTTCACTTCTCGTCACCCAGCGCGACGCTCGACAAGGCGAGAAATTCGCACCACTGGCGCGCTTAAAGAACATGAACGACCGGTCGTTATTGAGTGCTGATATTTGTGGGCGGAGGTTTCCCTGGTCCATTCATCCGGCGTGCGACACGCCCAGACGCCTCCCTGCTTTCCCCGCAGCCGAGCCGCGGTTCGCTTCCCTGCGCGAACTCGTAAAGACGAGGCCGCCCCGGTAGCCAGTCAACGTCCTCGACAGTGGCGTTTTTACCCGTCACGTAGTCTCTCCACTGGAAGAACGGCCAAAACCTCGTTACGTAATCTTCTATTGGCACTAGAACGGTCCAGTAAGTAATTCCTTTCGCCTTTAATCTATTGTTTTTGGCCACCTCATTGTGCCTTTTACAACACCAAATCTACGAGATCGTGCTGAAAAGTAATGCCTCCGAATTTTTTGTTTGAAAACTCTTAAAGCTCAGTAAAACGAACGTTGTTGATATTCTACATCTTTATTCTTCATGTCTGCGGATAAATTACTCAACATAGTCACCCTGAAGACGAACGCAATTTTCTCGGTGATGTTGACACCGCCACTGTAGAATGTTTGACTTTGTTGACGGAGCCACAACTTCATCTCTGCTTGCACCACTTCACTAATATCACTGTGACGCCCCCGAAGGTGTCCTTTAAAGTTTTGAAACAGATGAAAATCGGATGGGGCCAAGTCGGGACTGTATGGTGGACAATCGATGACAATCAGCACAAGGCGACTGATTGATCCAGATGTCGCAGCACTCGTGTGTTGCCTCGCACTGTCGTATTGAAGAAGAGGCTGCTCCATGTGTGACCGAACTCTTCAAATTCGAAATTCGATTACAGGACGCTGTTTCTCAAGCACTAACTTTGTTACGTTACACACCGCCATGTTACACGCTACAGTTAGGGAGGGCTGCAAATAGACTGAAGCGCCAAAGAAACTGGTTTAGGCATGCGTATTCAAAACTGGTTCAAATGGTTCTGAGCACTATGGGACTTAACTTCTGAGGTCATCAGTCCCCTAGAACTTAGAATTACTTAAACCTAACTAACCTAAGGACATCACACACTTCCTGTTTTCGTTACAATTACAGATCAGGCAGAATGTATCATATCACAAGTAAGAGAACGTTATCGCTTTGAGGCGAGAATGTAACAGAAGCAGCTGTCAGTCGACTGAAACAAAGAAATCTATCATCTGGTTTTGGACAAAGTTTTACGGCCTCAGGTGAAAATAGAGCCGTTTCTGTACATTATCGACTTTTGGAGTGGTCAAGGTTCTCCTTCATTACACCATGACCTGGTTGTTGATGAGATCGAAATACCGATCCGTTCTTTAAACATAATTACGCCAAAATGCGTGCCATTATGTCAAGCCCACGACGTATACTTTTTACTGACAGGTGAAGAATAACATTTGCCCATTACGGAAGTGCCCTGTTCTCATCGCACAGCATTAGGAAATCACAAGCAGAAGCGATATAATTAATGAAATGCACTCCTGGATCCGTAATCAATTGCAGGCTTCAGCTTTCAAGAAAATGCTTTGATATGCTCGATTATCACCACATCGCGGTTATTTAGCAACGTTAACGAGGTTGCTTTTCCTAATAACATTCACACTAAAAAATGTGAATGTTGCATATGCCCAATCGCACTTTGCTGGTTGTGTTTCGAATTTTGATCACCACTGATCGCCCTGGTTCTCTTGAAACTTAAAGAATAAAAGCCAAGCAAACTTTTAAATACTAGAGAGCATCTGTAAAGTTTGGAAGGTAGGAGACGAGGTACTGGCGGAATTAAAGCTGTGAGGACGGGGCCTGAGTCGTGCTTGGGTAGCTCAGTCGGTATAGCACTTGCCCGCGAAAGGCAAAGTTCCCCAGTTCGAGTCTCGGTCCGGCACACAGTTTTAATCTGCCAGGAAGTTTCATTTTAGAATTTATATGTTTTTCATTTTCAATTACTGTTAATTATATAAATTTATATAAGATCTTTGAAGATAAAATTTACTTTAAATAAGATGCGAAACGCTTATTTCCTTTGTTAGTAATCCCGTTTTATATCTCAGGGTTACAAAAATATTAATGTTACACACTTCAGCGACAACAAAAGAAAGAAAAGCAACGTACGACTGGATCTGAAAACGGAGCGCAAGAATTCGAAATTGTATTGTTACCGCTACACCACCGATTTGCTTGATTTAAAGACGCGAGCGTGAACTGGTGAAGGCGCATCAAAACTTTGTCACATTCTCAGAAACTATTGAGTGTTGACACATAAGGCAAAATAGGTGTGCCTTTATTTTGATACTTCCTTAACCAAGCGATGTTTCGTCTGTGCCAAAGAGTGACCTATTGTAGTTTCCTACTGTGACCTCGAGTTATCAAATTGTTGAAAACGACTCTAATAATCTTCAGTGAGACTAATTTTAGCGTTTGTTAGTTGTGTAGGCGCGATTTCAAAACTGTATTCCTTACGGAAGCAATGACTTAAGTTTGGTCTCCTAATTTTTATTTTTGTTCATAAACTTCATTTCATCTAAACTCGCTCCCTTACCAATTTTCAACTTCGTCAGGTTACTGCACGATGATGTAAACAGAAAGGTGTCTAGCCTCCATGCCATTTCTAGTTTCGACCTAATTATGTGACCTTCAACTTTTTACCTAAGGAAGAGCAGATGAACAGTTGTCTCAGGAGATAATTTGATGTGTGCAGGAGCTATTTTAAAAGCGTCCTTAAGCCTTTCCAGTAGTCTCCAAGATGACACTAAATTAGAATCGGCGTTTTCCACTGAGTCAGATACTGTCACAAGCACCTTAGTATTTAACGTGACAGTCTCTTGCAGCAAATACACTTAGGCGCCGTAATTGTGAAACAACCTGGAAATAAACTACGAGCAAAATGAAACGACTGCGACATAATGCATAGAAATTCCATCCCAAACTCACCTAGGGGAACCTCTTCTTGTTACTTTGATTCCTCTGTTTTTCTATTTGTCTGAAAATTGAAAAGCTCATTCATCATGCGCTTACCGATTTATTGATAAAGCGTCACCAGTAGTTATACTGTAATCGTTACGTGTAACGGTACATTTTGTCCCTTTGTTAGTAGAGCACTTGCCCGCGAAAGGCTAAGGTCCCGAGCTCGAGTCTCGGTCCTGCACACAGTTTTAATCTGCCAGGAAGTTTCATTTTGTCCCTTTGGTTTTTATAGTATGAATGTCAGTTTTGCTTAAGGATGACATATTCGATACATTGCTGTCAGCACTTTTTCTTCCTCCTTTCACATTCTCATCACAATGCCTGTTCTTTCATAGTACGAAAAACTGGAAACGCATTGCAGTAACTCAATTGTTTAATTTTCATTTCGGCTTTGGAGTCCCATTTTTCGGCCATTGCGAAAGATTTCCTTGAGCAAATTGCTTTTCTGATTCGAAACTGTATGTTATTCTCATCTTATGAAATTTCTTTGTGACTGTTCGCGTTTTGTAATCAGCATTGTGCTGTCTTTTCATTTATTTTCTTATATGTTAGTGGTGGCGCCAATGAAACCATTCAAAAACAAAACCGTTTTCAAGGATGTAATATTAAAATGAATTACATTTACTCATAACGTTAGTAGTGTCTGGTGATGTTAAAAAATGGATTCGCTTCTGATAAATGAGTTTTTTAGTTTTCAGTTCTCATAAGACAGAAAAACAAAAATAACTATGACAGCTGCTGAAGAGGAAAGCCAACCACAAAAATTCCCCTTCTCTTTATTCATGATGTTTGAGTTGCAGCCGATGCATCCGGATAATATAGGTATCTACGGTTAAAACTCAAATAATATTTACCGTAATGGGAATAAAATTTATGTTGTGAAACCAGGTCCGCCCCGTCTTCGAAGCGCGAGGTTCTCCAGCCCTAGCCAGCTCAAGAAACACATCGAATGAGCAAATGTATTCTTCCTGTAGCAAGTTTAACGGAGAACTAGCTACATTGTAGAATATGTTTGGCAACTATGGGACCGTCGACTTACTTCCTGGAATGGTCCAGAATTTTTCTGATAAATACACTTGATATTTTCTTGCCATGTGGATTAAACATTCAGTATTATTATCTCTTAAGGGATGACACAGAGGTAGAAGATGTACGTTTGTGAGTCCAGGAGCCGGCCGGAGTGGCCGAGCGGTTAAAGGCGCTACAGTCTGGAACCGCACGACCGCTACGGTCGCAGGTTCGAATCATGCCTGGGGGGGATGGATGTGTGTGATGTCCTTAGGTTAGTTAGGTTTAAGTGGTTCTAAGTTCTAGGGGACTTATGACCACAGCAGTTGAGTCCCATAGTGCTCAGAGCCATTTGAACCATTTGAGTCCAGGAAGCTCGGTACGACGGAAACGTATGAAGAAAACGGTTCTCAGAAATTTACTTTTCGTAATTTTGACCGTAAATTTTGATTATTTAAACGCAAAAGAACCCGTTTTACGTTCAAATTTAACGAATGTAATCACGTTAGAGTTTGGCAACGGACACCAAGAGAAGAACGCAGCTTTAAATTTTTGTTTGCTTCTGTCTAACACTATTACACAACATAAACACGCATACAACGCGATACCGCACACCTGTTGGCCGTCCTTCACTGTCCGTCTGTAACTACCGATATCAAAAAAATGGTTCCAATGGCTCTGAGCACTATGGGACTTAACATCTATGGTCATCAGTCCCCTAGAACTTAGAACTACTTAAACCTAACTAACCTAAGGACAGCACATAACACCCAGTCATCACGAGGCAGAGAAAATCCCTGACCCCGCCGGGAATCGAAACCGGGAACCCGGGCGCGGGAAGCGAGAACGCTACCGCACGACCACGAGCTGCGAACTCTACCGATATCGATATCGATCTCAGTTCATACAACAGTGGTGCATATTACATTTAGTTTTGCACAGCGCATTACAGAGAAAGTGAAGCGTGCATCGAAACATTTGCGTACTCAGACGAAAGGAGATTCATGTAGCAACACAAATAAAACAAAAGATCGCAACGTTTCTTATTATAGAACAATCAAACAAAATGTATTCTAAAAGGAAGCATAAGAAAATAAAGAAGAAAAAGAAAAAAAAATCTGTCGTAGTTAGCAATATCTTCACAAACTGCACCTTTGTTCGCCATACACACGGTGAATTCTCCGTCTTAGCCATCTGTGGGATAACAATGGAGCGCTTGTGCAGTTGTCTGCTAGCTTAGCATTAAAGCGTTCCACTTTCAACAGGGAGACTGCGTTACTTTTCGATTTTGGCCTCACTGCGGACGAGATTTTCACCTCTTCTGTGAAAGAGCCACTAGCTTGCAGAATGACAATGAGTACAGAAATTTTAAGACAACTCCTTCCCCGTACGTTTTGTCACTATCTTCATTCTGTATCTTCTAGATTTAAAGGTGAAAAACTTGCAGAACTGGACGCTTGTTAATGCCAGTTGTTTCTACTCTGTCAACTGTAGTGACTTACTTGTCGTACTGAACAATTTTTTCGTTATGTATCCACGCTTACTATCACATTCACACGCGGTAATTCGTGACAAAGTGGGATACTTTGTTTCATTACAAGAGATTTTATAGCAACGTTATTATGGTAAGCTGCAATTCATTTTTTGTGGTGCTTACTAAATAGTTTTTTTTTTTTTGCTTATGTTATTGAAGACGACATATCAACATAATAAGTAAATTAAAAATGGTTCAAATGGCTCTGAGCACTATGGGACTTAATTTCTGAGGTCATCAGTCCCCTAGAACTTAGAACTACTTAAACCTAACTAACCTAAAGACATCACACACATTCATGCCCGAGGCAGAATTCGAACCTGCGACCGTAACGGTCGCGCAGTTCTAGACTGTAACGCCTAGAACCACTCGGCCATCCTGGCCGGCATAGATAAATTAATGAGCAGCAATATAATCTCCCACCCACATCCTCAAAAGGTCTGTCAATGCTCGAATAGTTTTTCACGCCTGTAGACAATATGTTGGTAGCACTTCGTCTTCTTCGGTTTAGTGTTGTAAAAGAGACAGTAAACCTGACGAATTCTCTAACCAACTGTCCATGATCGTGTGTTCTATTTTCAACAATTTTTCGGACGTAGAATCTAATATAAAAACTATAACATCTGCTACCTGCCGCTCACGTTTGTGAGGTGGGGTGACAAAAATGTCGAAACAGCAGACACACAGCCCATTACCAATCCTAACATAATGTGGGGAAACTGTTGGAATTTAATGCAGCTTCCAGTCGTCTTGGAACAGATAAATACACACCCTGTATGGTTTTATGGGAATATTATGCCATTCTTCGTATAAATAGAGCAAGTTCTGTAATTCGTAATACCTGTAAAATAATGGACAAAACACAGTAATGGGTATTAACCTACGATAATGAACGTAGTACAGACAACATTTTATCGGTACTCACTGTAATGTCGGTTTACAGTCGGGACCTTCAAAAATGTTATCATTTCTTTTTTTTGTGTTCACAGGAACCATTTACTGAACGAACAAATACAGTCTATATTACAGGTATTCCCTGCCAATGTCTGTATACCACCGCCAATCTATCTGACAGCTTCCGTATTTGCGTAGCAAACCATTCTTTATAGTTATCTGGGTGTCTTCATGAAGTTCGTGTTTAGTGGTGAAATTCTTACAACGCGTGAGTTCTTTTATTGCTTCATAGGACACAACCGCTTGGAGCCACATCTGGCGAATAAGGAGGGTGGCAGCACAGTAAAACCTAGTTCACGCAAGGTGAATGATCTGACGACTGGCACATTACCGTGCATTGTTGTGTTGGAGCAGAATGCTACAGCCCCATTTACCACGGCAGCGTTGTCGAATGCGTCACTGGAGTTGGAACAGCGAACAGCACTACCGACCAGGGTTTAGGGTCGTATTTGGAGGGAGCCGATCAACCAGCAATATCCCTTCCTGACCCAAGAACGAAGACGCTCAGGTGTCACTGTGCACCCAACAGGCTTGCCGGGTGGCATCTCCTCGAAGAAAAACGGACCGAGAATCAAGGAGCTTCTGAAACCACTCCACAGAGTCACATAAGCCCAGTGCAGTGGATGTTCGTGCACCACATGTAGAACACCATATGCGACAGTTCTGTGCATTCCCAGTTCCGTGCAGATTTAAATGTGCCTCGTCCGTCCAAAAGATATTCACCGGTCACATTTCATGCATTTCCATGAGGACCGAAAAACGAAGGGCAAAGATACGGCGTTGTAGCCTATGTAGGGGGCTTCATTTGGTGCACACTCTCGTTTTTGTAGGGACAGCAATGTAAAATGCACCATAAAATCTTTTGCACTGTTGACCAGTAGAATGTCAATTCCCTTGACACATCTCGAGCGCTGGCTGCAGGATTTGAGTCATGTGCTGCGCGGTCGGCGATAAGTACATCTTCATCAACAACTGCCATGTGAATGGAGCGCTTAGCGCGACGGCTACGGTCGCAGGTTCGTATCCTGCCTCGGGCATGGATGTGTGTGATGTCCTTAGGTTAGTTAGGTTTAAGTAGTTCTAAGTTCTAGGGGACTGATGACCTCAGATGTTAAGTCGCATAGTGCTCAGAGCCATTTGAACCATTTTGAATGGGACGCTTTCTACTTCTCGTTGCTGCACCATCTAATTCATCAGCTTCTTGAAATTTCCTGATCATATTCTTTAGCCCGTTTATCGACATGCGGCCTCTTTGCAGCTGCTACTCTCGGCGGTATTCCCGTAATGAAGCGCTGTTATTGCTGCCGTTCTGATAAGACAACTTTAAACTTTACCAGCAGCGCACGGTCTTTCTTTTCAACTACACTGCAGCAGAAATAAATTTCTAAACTGTGTTCCAGTATTAAATCTTAAAAGAAGAAACAATTCGTATCTATTTAAAGTAATTCCTGAAATCTGTAAAAGGTTTTAGTAACATCAGGTTCAGTTAGACCTATCATATTGTAATAGCTTTAATAAAAATTTGCTACTTATGGAACAAGAATGAATTAAAATATAATAATTATTTATTTAGTTTAATAATGCAACTTTTTAATTATACAATTCACGAATTATCTCACTTTCCATCGTAAAAACTTGACCAGAACAAAAATTATCATCTAATTTTATATTTAGGTGTTAAACTTAAGACACTTTGACTACGTAAACTCTTATGTTATTGTAAGTAGGCTGTTTAGGTTTTCATGTTGGTAACGCCACGTAGGGCTCTGTATAAAAGTCACTGACTGTGCTGTGTGCAGTCTGTGGCTGGTTTCCATTGTTGGAATATTTGCTATTGTAGCATTGGGCAGTTGGATGTGAACAGCGCGTAGTGTTGCGCAGTTGGAAGTGAGCCGCCAGCAGTGGTGGATGGTGGATGTGGGGAGAAGGAATGGCAGAGTTTTGAGAGCGAACGATTTGGACATATGTCTGTCAGAAAAGACTGGATGTCATGAACTGATATATATGGTATGACTTGTGAACACTATTAAGGTAAATACATTGTTTGTTCTCCATCAAAATCTTTCATTTGCTAAATATGCCAGTCAGTAGTTAGTGCCTTCAGTAGTTAGAATCTTTTATTTAGCTGGCAGTATTGGCCCTCGCTGTATTGCAGTAGTTCGAGTAACAAAGATTTTTGTGAGGTAAGTGATTCGTGAAAGGTATAGGTTATTGTTAGTCAGGGCCATTCTTTTGTAGGGATTATTGAAAGTCAGATTGCGTTGCGCTAAAAATATTGTGTGTCAGTTTAGTGATGATCAGAATAAGCAAAGAGAGAAATGTCTGAGTACGTTCAGTTTTGCTCAGCTGTTTGAAAATCAAATAACGTAGAGGTTTTCCAGCACTGTCATTTATAAATTTTTCTAAGGGGATGTTTCATTATATGTAAGGAAAACTCACAAGTAGGTAATTAAAATTTATGAATTTTTCCATGAAAATACTTGGTAACAGAAAATATGGTCAAACATTTTACAGATGCAACTGAAATTGCTAACAGAAATTTGCGTGTGATACGAGAGAGAGAGAGATCATGCGGTGGACCTGGGCTTGACTATTGGTGCCAGATCCAAGTTCAGTTGGCAGACCTGTTACTCAAATAACGACAAATGAAAGAATTTTCACCAAGCTCTGAGCCGCAAGTAATTTATTATTTGCCTGTAAACATTATAATAATAATTTTGTTGTTATGTGTCGAGGGTGGATCACAGTTAAATGCCAAAACTACCATGCGTGTAGGCAGGACCGTATCTAGAAGGAAAGGGGCGGGGGGGGGGGGGGGGCGACAAACCAGGATGTCTGCCCTGGCCGGAAATTTCAGGGGGCACCAAATTTATATTCTTGAAGAAAAAAACGTTGTTTCACAAATCGCCTAGCATCCAGCAAACGTTGGTCCATCGATTATTCATATTACTTTGAAACACATTCTAAGTTCATTTATGAACGAATCGAATCATAAGTTGACTTTTAAATGCGTGCATATCGTACGTGATATCTCTGCCAGGGCAATCATCGTCGCATCTAGAAATAAAAAACTTTCCCTCAGACAAAAGAGGACGGGGCTGTTGGCGCTGAGCCGAATAAAGCCGAACAGGTGAATGCTAATCGCTGTTTGCTTAGGTGTACAAATGATCAGCATTGTTATAATTTTTAGCGAAATCCATAGACTGAGACTACCAGTGTAAAAATAAACTACAATGAGGAATAACAGGTAAGAAAGACTACATATTTATCTTCTCGGTGTTTCCAAGGAAATGAAATTTTAACAGAAAATTTTTGCCAGATCGCTACACCACTGAGGACCAGTTGTACAATCCCTGGTTAGCAGCCGCTTAAGTAAGTTCTATTCTCGGAATATATGTACGAACATGTAATAACGCCTAACCGGAGAATAAACGCAGGATAACTAAACTGGTGATTCTAGCAGGTTTAGTGAAGTTAAACAGAGAATTAGTTTTGACAATGGCAGGAATAGTTGCAGAATTAGTGAAGACAAGATTATTTGTTACATCGAGGAAGGAGAAGAATCGGGGACATCATACAAATTGCATGAATGAATATGACGATTCCAAATTTATATAAAAATTTCGTACTGCTACTTTTCGATCACAGGCTTGAGGAATTGGAGAGTATGAATGAAATGTGAAACTATTTCCTAACATAAAATTTTTTTCTTGTAGTAGGCCTGTAAGGCATTTGATATTGGTACTTTGTGAATTATATTTTGACATGTTATTCACGTAAATGAGGTACATAAAAATGACCATTTATGACAAAACAATCTCACTTATTTGGCGTGTGTTACAATTGCTACACTATTAGAAAGACCTGTTTCGCTTACCTAGCAGACAGAGCCAAAATACACGTAATCAGATCGAGAAACCACACCAGTCTAGCTACCTACTCGTATCAACAGCTTTTTCAGTATTAGATGACATTTTGAGAGAAAATAGATACTTTCGCAGAAAGGAAAGCACGCCGTGTAAAGCTGTAGCAAGATTAGGTAAAAAAATACGCTGGGATCTAGGGATTGAAGAAATGTGTACCGTTTTGCTTGTCTCTTGTCTTTACTGGTTTTATGTTTCCTATATTTAATTGTATGTCCCACAAAAGAGAAAGCTATTACCTAATAGGCAATAAAGAGCGCAAATTTTCTGAAGAGTTCTTATTCTCCCACTTACAACTAGTCCTATCCAGTATTAATTGCGAGTTTTTTCTAAGGGGGCTACGATGTAAACCGGCCGACTGGGAGCACGAGAGGCACCAGAGGACATTTTAATTTCCACTGTCCTGAATATAGGTTTGATGGCTTCCATTACAAAATATACACGTTTGAATTCCACATAGCGAAATACAATGATGTGCGGTAGAGTAATACTGTACAACGAGGCGTGGCACTACACTTTGGCCCTCTTAAGACAGAATAACATGTCTTACATTTCCTTCAACATATATATTTCATGTATCAAACTCTTCAGAAGGATGTGGGGTACAAAATGAACACATTTAAAAAAATATATATCTTTTTTTAATTTTTGACGTCCTATCAGCAGGCAAAAAGGAATACAAACGTCTCAAAAATGAGATCGACAGGAAGTGCAAAATGGCTAAGCAGGGATGGCTAGAGGACAAATGTAAGGATGTAGAGGCTTGTCTCACTAGGGGTAAGATAGATATTGCCTACAGGAAAATTAAAGAGACCTTTGGAGAGAAGAGAACCACTTGTAAGAATATCAAGAGCTCAGATGGCAACCCAGTTCTAAGCAAAGAAGGGAAGGCGGAAAGGTGGAAGCAGTATATAGAGGGTTTATACAAGGGCGATGTACTTGAAGACAATATTATGTAAATGGAAGAGGATGTAGATGAAGATGAAATTGGAGATAAGATACTGCGTGAAGAGTTTGACAGAGCACTGAAAGACCTGAGTCCAAACAAGGCCCCGGGAGTAGACAACATTCCATTAGAACTACTGATGGCCTTTGGAGAGCCAGTCATGACAAAACTCTACCATCTGGTGAGCAAGATGTATGAGACAGGCGAAATACCCACAGATTTCAAGAAGAATATAATAATTCCAATCCCAAAGAAAGCAGGTGTTGACAGATGTGAAAATTACCGAACTATCACTTTAATAAGTCACAGCTGCAAAATACTAACGCGAATTCTTTACAGACGAATGGAAAAACTGGTAGAAGCGGACCTCGGGGAAGATCAGTTTGGATTCCGTAGAAATGTTGGAACACGTGAGGCAATACTAACCTTACGACTTATCTTAGAAGAAAGATTAAAAAAAGGCAAACCTACGTTTCTAGCATTTGTAGACATAGAGAAAGCTTTTGACAACGTTAACTGGAATACTCTCTTTCAAATTCTGAAGTTGACAGGGGTAAAATACAGGAGCCGAAAGGCTATTTACAATTTGTACAGAAACCAGATGGCAGTTATAAGAGTCGAGGGGCATGAAAGGGAAGCAGTGGTTGGGAAAGGAGTGAGACAGGGTTGTAGTCTCTCCCCGATGTTATTCAATCTGTATATTGAGCAAGCAGTAAAGGAAACAAAAGAAAAATTCGGAGTAAGAATTAAAATCCATGGAGAAGAAATAAAAACTTTGAGGTTCGTCCATGAAATTGCAATTCTATCAGAGACAGCAAATGACCTGGAAGAGCAGCTGAACGGAATGCACAGTGTCTTGAAAGGAGGATATAAGATGAACATCAACAAAAGCAAAACGAGGATAATGGAATGTAGTCAAATTAAATCGGGTGAAGCTGAGGGAATTAGATTAGGAAATGAGACACTTAAAGTAGTAAAGGAGTTTTGCTATTTAGGGAGTAAAATAACTGATGATGGTCGAAGTAGAGAGGATATAAAATGTAGACTGGCAATGGCAAGGAAATCGTTTCTGAAGAAGAGAAATTTGTTAACATCGAGTATAGATTTAAGTGTCAGGAAGGCGTTTCTGAAAGTATTTGTATGGAGTGTAGCCATGTATGGAAGTGAAACATGGACGATAACCAGTTTGGACAAGAAGAGAATAGAAGCTTTCGAAATGTGGTGCTACAGAAGAATGCCGAAGATAAGGTGGGTAGATCACGTAACTAATGAGGAGGTATTGAATAGGATTGGGGAGAAGAGAAGTTTGTGGCACAACTTGACTAGAAGAAGGGATCGGTTGGTAGGACATGTTTTGAGGCATCAAGGGATCACAAATTTAGCATTGGAGGGCAGCGTGGAGGGTAAAAATCGTAGAGGGAGACCAAGAGTTGAATACACTAAGCAGATTCAGAAGGATGTAGGTTGCAGTAGGTACTGGGAGATGAAGAAGCTTGCACAGGATAGAGTAGCATGGAGAGCTGCATCAAACCAGTCTCAGGACTGAAGACCACAACAACAACAACATCTCTAACGCTCGAAGGGGGAAGCGACGCCACTATCAAGTTTTTGCTCCTGTTCGGAAATATCGTAGGGGCTGTGTGTAGATATACATGTGATTTACCCGTTTGCTAACGAACCTTTTCCAGCATACTGGCACCGTACTTGCGAATGAATGATTACAGGCCGCCATTGACTTTTGTATGAAATATTGTCCTACAAATCTATTTGAAATGCAAATTGATTGTAAAGTCCCCATCTAGTAAGGTTCAGATTCCAACTAGGACAAAAAGTAAATTATTTGAAATGTATATTATTATGTAAAGTCCCCATATAGTAGGGCTCAAATTCAAACTGGGACAATATATCATACAGAAGTCAATGGAGGATGGTAACTCACACATTCGTAATTATCTCGCTTACTGGTGAGGTTTTACTTATACTATCGTGTGCTTTGCACCAGGACCAGTTTCCTCTAGTAATTACGATACAACCCGCATATAATTTTTTGACTTGGGCACCCCAGTCGGTCGATTGTGCCGCTGGTTGTGCTCTAATCAGGAGTAGTGGCAAGGAGGGCTATCTACATCTACATCTACGTGATTACTCTGCTATTCATAATAAAGTGCCTGGCAGAGGGTTCAATGAACCACCTTAAAGCTGTCTCTCTACCATTCCACTCTCGAACGGCTTGCGGGAAAAACGAGCACTTAAATTTTTCTGTGCGAGTCCTGATTTCTCTTATTTTATCGTGATGGTCATTTCTCCCTACGTAGGTGGGTGCCAACAGAATGCTTTCGCAATCGGAGGAGAAAACTTCTGATTGAAATTTCATGAGAAGATCCCGTCGCAACGAAAACCGCCTTTGTTTTAATGATTGCCACGCCAATTCACGTAACATGTCTGTGACACTATCTCCTGTATTTCGCGATAATACAAAACGAGCTGCCCTTCTTTGTACTTTTTCGATGTCATCCGTCAGTCTCACCTGATGCAGATCCCACACCGCACAGAAATACTCCAGAATAGGGCGGACAAGTGTGGAGTAAGCAGTCTCTTTAGTAGACTTGTTGCACCTTCTAAGTGTTCTGCTAGTGAATCGCAGTCTTTGGTTTGCTCTACCCACAATATTATCTATGTGATCGTTCCAATTTAGGTTATTTGTAATTGTAATCCCTAAGTATTTAGTTGAATTCACGGCCTTCAGATTTGTGTGACTTATCGAGTAATCGAAATTTAGCTGATTTCATTTAGTACTCATGTAATTAACTTCACACTTTTCCTTATTCAGGGTCAACTGCCACTTTTCACACCACAAAGATATCTTATCTAAATAATTTTGCAATTCGTTTTGATCATCTGATGACTTTACAAGACGGTAAATGACAGCATCATCTGCAAACAATCTAAGACGGCTACTCAGATTGTCTCCTATGTCGTTAATATAGAACAGGAACAATAGAGGGCGTATAACACTTCCTTGGGGAACACCGGATATTACTTCTTTTTCACTCGACGACTTTCCATCTACTACTACGAACTGCGACCTTTCTGACAGGAAATCACGAATGCAGTCGCACAACTGAGGCGATACTCCGCAGGCACGCAGTTTGGTTAGAAGACACTTGTGAGAAACGGTGTCAAAAGCCTTCTGGAAATCTAAAAATATGGAATCAATTTGACATCCCCTGTCGATAGCACTTATTACTTCATGAGTATAAAGAGCTAGTTGAGTTTCACAAGAACGATATTTTCTGAATCCGTGCTATGTGTCAATAAATCGTTTTCTTCGAGGTACTTCATAATGTTCGAATACAGTATACGTTCCAAAACCCTACTGCAAATCGACGTTAGTGATATAGGCCTGTAATTCAGCGGATTACTCCTGCTTCCCTTTTGGGTATTGGTGTGACTTGAGCAATTTTCCAGTCTTCAGGTACGGATCTTTCTGTGAGCGAGTGGTTGTATATAATTGCTAAATATGGAGCTATTTTATCAGCATACTCTGAGAGGAACCTGACTGGTATACAATCTGATTAAGTGATTTAAGCTGATTTGTTACGCCGAGAATATCTACTTCTATGTTTCTTATCTTGGCAGTTGTTCTTGATTGGAATTCAGGAATATTTACTTCGTCTTCTTTGATGAAGGAGTTACGGAAAACCGTGTTTAATAACTCTGCTTTAGTGCACTGTCATCAGTGACTTCTCCAGTGGTATCGCGCAGTGAAGGTATTGATTGCGTCTTGCCACTTCTGTGCTTTGTGTATGACCAGAATATCTTCTGGTTTTCTGTCAGATTTCGAAACAGAATTTCGTTGTGGAAATCATTAAAACATCTCGCATTGAAGTACGTGCCATATTTCAAAGTTCTGTAAAACTTAGCCAGTCTTGGGGATTTTGCGTTCTTCTAAATTTGGCATGCTTTTTTCGTTGCTTCTGCAACAACGATCTGACCCGTTTTGTGTGTCATGGGGGATCAGTACCATCACTTATTAATATATGCGGTATATATCTCAATTGCTGTCGATACTATCTCTTTCAAAACATTCCACAACTGTTCTACACTTACATGATCAGATCAGACGGAGTGAAGACTGACTCGTAAAAAGGCGTTAAGAGCATTTTTATCATCTTTTTTAAATAGACATACTTTGCGCTAATTTTTGATTGTTGTAGGTGTTACGGTATTCAGCCTAGCAGCAACTGCCTTGTTTTCGCTAATCCCTGTATTCGTCACAATACTCACTATTTGTCCAGGATTATGGTGGCTCTAGTCCTCCCCCCCCCCCCCCCAATGGAGTATCACATTACAATGGATAAAATTAATTAAAAATCAGCGATTATATTAGTCCAACAGATTCAATCATTTTTTATAATTATGTAGCAATATAGGTTGCAATGTATTTCAAACACATTTTAACAAAATAATAAGAGCGGCAAATAGCTTACTATCTAAACCAACAAGTATCATGTAACTTAAAATGGGCGTCGTATTATTTATTAACACCAAATTTTACCAGTTTGTCGGTAGAGACTACAACTCTCCTTTTGTTAAGCGATATTCCATTCCCCCAAAACCCCTCATTAGCCGTCCCCTCTCCCCCCTTGACACGCGTAGGAGGTATAGTTTATTAACTTGAGGTTTAAAAGGTACATTTATTTTAAAGATTTTCAGAAAACAATGAACATCAAATTTATATACGTCTGTGTGTGTCTGTTCTTAGTTTCTTGTCTCAGAGTCATGATCAATTCTGCACTTTCATGGACGAAAACTGATTGAGAAAGTGGTGGTTCGTTGATACTGAGCGCCATCTATCGTCGACGATACGAATTAGTGGCGAAGCACGATGTCGTAGTTTACGGAATGGCCACCAGAGGCAGCAGTTGCTATAGCGCCGTCTGGCCCATCTTAGCGGGGCCTGTGACGTAGACAGATGATAGTTAATTTTGACCAGGAAGATATCTTGTTTCTCATTGGTGCAGAGACCGTAAAAATCACCGAAAAACTAAACTTCAAAAAAGAAAAGTGTTACTTTTCAGAATGTTATGTTCGTTTCTAATACCTCTTTGCCTGCTGAAGTGTAGCCACTTGTGTTGCAGATACATTTCGCCTTTCAATTAAAAGTATATCCACTGGAAATGCTGATATAGTACATGTTCACCTGGCTGCATCCATGTTGGAATCTACAGACTCTAAGCTAAATCTGTGGTGAGATCCATATCACAGAAAATTTTATGATAATTTACCCAGCAAAGTAGCACTTTTTAGAATTAAAAGCCTGTAACATCCCACCAAAATTTATTAACTTACTGTATAAATTATTGTACAGATTACGATTTAGTGAATTAATGTGATTTAAAACATTTACAGACGATTTATTACGATTACTACTAATAATTATATTGGTAGTTGTGTAATTATTACAAAACAAGTTTCTTTTCTGATGGGTCCGCAGCGTACATTAGGTGAAATACATTGTACATCGGTTTCCTAGTTTCTGCAGCACAACGATTTTATCAACTCATTATTTATAAACAACAAGTCTCGTTTCGATCCTGCAATATTAATGCTGATACATTTTTTCTGCAAAATTATAGAAGTACAAGGGTTGGGCAAAAGTGTGGAGACACGCGAGAAATGCATGGTTGCACATCAATGCAGATTTAACCAAGCCTGCAGGTTGCGCTGTTGTATTTGACCATGCACGGCACCTGTACAATGTGCTCAATACACAACAAACATCAGCCGTTGGCAGAACTGTGCTCTGTCAGTGCATTATGTCGGAGCTAAGTGAATTCGAATGTGGGCAAACTGTTGCTCCTCTTATGGAGAGTGCTATGTGGCAAAAGGAGCAGCATGGCCGATCTTTTAGGCATTATAACAAGACGAACGCCAACGTGGCCTGACGACTCAGTGTGTTAGATTAAAAGTATTGTATATTTGCTAAAATTGTCAAAACTTCTTGCTGTTGAGGTACAGCAAACATAAGGACATTTCTACAATTAGCGCAAGCCCTATACAAAATTATTAACACATTTATACGTCTGTATGTTTGGCAACCATTAACATTTAAATGTTTTTTATGTATGAAAACATATAGTTAAATTTTTTATTATTTTAATTAAAATGTGATGAAATAGATTTCGGCACGCAACACTTATTTAGCATCAGTATGTTGACTTTGCAGTAGATATTAAGATGTAATAATTTATGTAAATATGATTTGTTTTATTCGCAAAAATGTGAAGAAATGTGCCTTGAATCTCGTAGTGCCACAGCAATAAGAAGAATATGGGCATGTATCTACCGGCCTTTGTGACCGAGCGGTTCAGGCGCTTCAGTCCGGAACCGCGCTGCTGCTACGGTCGCAAGACATGGGCGTGGATGTGCGTGATGTCCTTCGGTTAGTTAGGTTTAAGTAGTTCTAATTCTAGGGGACTGATGACCTCAGATGTTAAGTCCATAGTGCTCAGAGCCATTTGAACCAGTTTGACATGTATGTGACTAGCCTTGGAGGTTTCCTTGCGAAACAGAAGTAAAAATAATAAATTAAAAGGGCAAAGTGTATACATTAGTTATGAAATAAGATGTGCATATAAGTAACTTTAAGAGTGAGTGTATTAAAATTTTATATTGTATACAGAAAAGCGTATTCCGACAAGGTGGATCAAGGAAGTGGCAAACTTGACTATAACAGCAGGTCACGTGACCAAGGTGTGGAGGAGGCAAGCAGAGACAGCTTGTGGTCTTTTATCGCTGTCTTTGGAGGAGTGAAGATGGGGTTCTGATATTTGGCGTTGGAACAGCGGACGTACTTTCAAATGAATTTCTGTGGAACTTAGAAAATTTTGCGAGGTGTTAAAATTTTTATATTTTTGCTCCAATCTCTGACAACGCTAATGTTCGGCAATTTCATTTGAAGCTCTGCTAGCTTTTCTCTGCACTAAAGAGTGATTCATTTATCTGCTACAGGTTTACTTATAAATATATGACCACCTTTCCGCACTTGTTTCCACTGATTCTTTACTTCCAAGTAAAATTACAAGTTGAACTTAAACCAAAGCATTCTTACTTCATTATCCTTCGGGATACACCTTATTAATTTGCAACAATTTGATTAATATAGTTGAAAACATTTGCATAATTCTATAAAATTTCGCTGATTAATACGTTCAACTACCTCAATGCATGATTGATAGTGCTAAAAGGGAGCGACCCTTAGGCGAAATCGAGCTAATATTATTGTCGTTTATGTTCTGGGCCAGTCACTGTACGATGCTACTAATAGGACGACAGTGAGCATGCAAGTGGGGAGTCTCAGTTCCAGAACCACTCATCAGTGATGCAGATGCCTGTAACGCTAGATCGTGGTGCCGAAACCATAAAATCTGGGCTATGGAACAATGGAAGAAACTCCGTTGCTCCTATGAGTCTCATTTCTCACTGTTACCATCCTCTGGCATAGTTTACATCCTAACAGGCGGGGGTTCGGTATTGATTTGGACAATCATATCGTGGTATTTCATGGACATCATGGTTACGCTGCAAGGCCGCATTATTGCCAAGGACTATGTGAAAACATTCTGGTTGATCACGTCGATTCCATGGTACAATGTTTGTTCTCCAATGGCGATTCCGTGTCCCAAGATGACATGTCCTCTACTCACACACTTTGTATCGTCCAGGATTGGGTTTGTGAGCACGAGGATGAAATCTCTTATCTCTCCTGGCTATTACAGCCAACAGATCTTAATATTATTGAGTCTTTGTGGTCTACTTTGGAGAGAAGGTTGCGTGATCTCTACCGACCTACAGGATCCTTATCTGAATTTATCGCTATTTTGCAGCAAGAATGGTTTGAGATTGCTTTCAAAACCATGCAGAACCTGTATTCACCCATTCCGAGATGGCTACAATCTGTCTTGAATACCAACGGGTTTCATACACAGAATTTGGTGTTTCTAAAATTTTTTCCAAACCCTGTAAATGTTGGTTGGTCTACGTATACGTTGATATTTATTTACCTTCCGTTTCAGGTGTTACAAATAACGACCTGGCGTGCTTCACTGAAATTACTTTCTTTAGTTTTTGTGCTAGAGGAATTCGTCTGATACATATGATTCTCACATTTGTATTTGCACCTACATTACTGTGGCAGGAAAGCTTATTCCACTAAAACAGTATGTTTATAACGAATTTACATGCGCGGAAAATCAATGGTAACAGCTACATTACAAAGACGGTATTCAAAATGGTTCAAATGGCTCTGAGCACTATGGGACTTAACATCTGAGGTCATCAGTCCCCTAGAACTTAGAACTACTTAAGCCTAACTAACTTAAGGACATCACACACATCCATGCCCGAGGCAGGATTCGAACCTGCGACCGTAGCGGTCGCGCGGCTCCAGACTGAAGCGCCTTTAACCGCGTGGCCACACTGGCCGGCAAAGACGGTATTAATATAAGTTTTTGTGTATCATTTTTCAAACAGGTTTTTAAATTTCTTCCTGTTTGGCAAATGTAAAATTTGCTGCAAGCTGTGAATTATTTTTATAATTGACGTGCATGTATCACAGAATGCCTACAGAAGGCGGTTTGCAACTACAAGAAAAACTTCCTCCATTTTAACACGAAAAAGGTGGTTTAGATTTTTGTAAACGATCATTATAGTCATGTAACTGCTGTTGGAAATGATCAATTCGAGCATCCACTTATTCAGAGTTTTACCTTCGTTCTGTCGTGTAAGAAATCGAATATTCAACGTTTTAACAACAAGCGGCTTTTCGTTTGTCAACATCTTGCGTACGTGAACATATTTATTAAGGCAATTTTTCAATAATTTATTGTTTGAGCGTACTTCTGATAGTATCAGAGTATCGGAGTAACCCAGAGTAAGCCAAGGTATATTCATCAGATTGTGATTTCACCATCCTCACTTCAGTATACACATTCTTATAAAACACGTGACCATCTTCTTAACCATGGCAAACTTCGTGTCACAGTAATACTGCGGAGATTGAACTGTGGTGTGACAGTGTGGAAACACGTAACTTACACCAACTTACACCAATTCTGTTGTGTGTGTGTGTGTGTGTGTGTGTGTGTGTGTGTGTAACAATTTATGTGAGCATGAGTTATACGTATAGTCACTCGGACTGTGGAACGTTCACATTTTGCACAAAATGTACAGATTGGGGCAAATAATAGAGGCCCAGAGAACAGACTTCCAGGGTACAAAAAAACACAGCAGAAGAAAGAAAATACAGTACTAACCTTCTTTCACTCCACTCCTTTTCACGTTTGACAGACATAAGCAAGAAGACCCTGTGAGTGCGTTAGCGTCTATAGAATAAAAGACTGGGGTTAGGTGTGGACCTTTATTCTATGAGGAGCACAGCGGTGTTTAGCTGTAACAGTTTGTTAATTTCAGACTTATTGTCAAAGAAGTACACGAATTTACATAGGTTGTGATATGACAATGTTAGAATAATTGTCAAGATAATGCATTACGTCCTGTTTGGCCGAAATTACACTGAAAACAATGCCGAATTTAAATAGAAGGTTCTCTGCAAGTTGGAGTTGGCCAATATTATGACAAATCATCCAATTCCAGGTCTAATTTCGGTACTATTTAGGACGAAAATCAAGTCTACGGAGGAGGGCTAGTTTTTGTAACAAGATGAGCAAAAGATTATTCGAGTTTGCTCGAGTTAACAGTGGACGCAAGCTGGTGAATCAACAAGTTTACGCCTCTGCTAGCGGCTTTTACCTTAGCTGCGATGAGCTGTCGGCAGCAGGGCTGCTCTCGCCCTCTGAAAACCCTATAAATAGCTAATCAAAAGCTTTACTTATTTTATCAGCTAAAACTTTCCTATGTTTCTCGTTAGGTGAGAAAACACTAGTCTAGAAATATCGTGATATACATATGCATAGAAGGAGCAGCGTGTATACTACTATGCCCTTTCAGCTAAACGACTCTTCAGCTAATTTCTAGCTGAATGTCAGCTGAAGTGAATGCAGTCTTCACACAAAATTCCTATTTTGGCGTCGTACAGAGAGTGATACGCCCTGTTCTACACTTGATTCTGGTTCAGAGGATAGTCCACAACATTTTCGGACTTGTGTCTTTCGTAGCAGCTGTCCCCCACCTGTGTCCTTTCAGACCAATGGGAGCATTCCTTTCATCTTGTGGAAACTACCTGTGCCAATCGCAAAGGGCCTACCTTCAAAATGTGTCGAAATTTCGCTCTTTTCTACACCTCCCAAGTTTATTCCAGCTAATGAGACATTTTGTGCCCGCTCCTGACGCCTAAAATTTACACGCGTACATCACGAGTGCACCAAGGGCGTTTCATGTGATCAACTGCATCGCTGGTCTGTTTGTATCCATGTGGAAATTCCCCAACGCGGTTTCTAAACAATTTTTCCATAGCAAGCAACGATGGCCCGCTACCCGCCCTTCTCGATGTATCGCCCGGAGCGTTTGTTGTCACCAGCCCCCTTTTAGGAACGTTCCATTGTACAAGGGCCATGACGGCTCAACTCGCATCTACTCCCAAACTAAAACATTTCCTCCAGCAGCTTTTTTCATCTTTTGCTCATTGACATGCAGGATTTCGATTTAGTGTGTCAATACCATCGAATTGAGTGTCATTCCTTTGGATTACATACTGCACATTCTAATAGGCAAATCTGCTCATTATCGCTGAAGTACGTCAGGTGACATACTCATCTACTTGTTATGACATATAAAATCTCTCTTGTAACGTGCGAAATTGACAATAATTCAATCTGCCACCTTACAATCTGACTGTAGAAGATGTTGAAAGTGACCACCAATCATATCTTCGCGCTTTTGGGTCCTGGTCAGTAAGTTGCTGAGGTTGCAGTCTCATCCGAAATATTCTGATGCAGTTCTTGAAGACTATGAGAGCTGTTGTGATACATCTTATACTTCAGGACTCCCCACACAAAGTAATCGTATACAGACAGATCAGGTGACCAGCGTGGTCAGCTACGGCGCGACGAGATCGACGTCTGCTAACAACACTGTCAGGCATTAAGATCGTGTAAATGTGGTCCAAAATTCAGCCGGCAGTATGGACAGTTGCTCAACCCTATTGGAAATAACTATAGGTCTTTTCCTCCTCCATTAATGCTGCCAGAAATGGTCCAGGCATCTTTTACATTACTGGCCATTAAAATTGTTATACCACGAAGATGAAGTGCTACAGATGTGAAATTTAACCGACAGCAAGAAGATGCTGTGATATGCAAACGACTAGCTTTTCAGAGTATTCACACAAGGTTGGGACCGGTGGCGACACCTACAACGTGCTGACATGAGGAAAGTTCCCAACCGATTTCTCATACACAAACAGCAGTTGACCGGTGTTGCCTGGTGAAACGTTGTTGTGATGCCTCGTGTAAGGAGGAGAAATGCATGCCATCACGTTTCCGACTTTGATAAAGGTCGGATTGTAGCCTGCCGCGATTGCGATTTATCGTATCGCGACATGCTGCTCGCGTTCGTCGAGATCCAATGACTGTTAGCAGAATATGGAATCGATGGGTTCAGGAGGGTAATACGGAACGCCGTGCTGGATCCCAGTTCCCTCGTATCACCAGCAGTCGAGATGAGAGGCATCTTATCCACATGGCTGTATCAAATAGTGCAGCCACATCTCGATCCCTGAGTCAACAGATGGGGACGTTTGCAAGGCAACAACCATTTGCACGAACAGTTCGACGACGTTTACAGCAGCATGGACTATCAGCTCGGAGACCATGGCTGAGGTTACCCTTGACGCTGCATCACAGACAGGAGAGCCTGCGATGGTGTACTCGACGACGAACCTGGGTGCACGAATGGCAAAACGTCATTTTTTCGGATGAATCCAGGTTCTGTTCACAGCATTATGATGGTCGCATCCGTGTTTGGCGACATCGCGGTGAATCCACATTGGAAGCGTGTATTCGTCATCGCCATACTGGCGTATCACCCGGCGTGATGGTATGGGGTTCCATTGGTTACACGTCTCGGTCACCTCTTGTTCGTATTGATAGCACTTTGAACAGTGGATGTTACATTTCAGATGTGTTACGACCCGTGGCTCTACCCCTCATACGATCCCTGCGAAACCCTACATTTCAGCAGGATAATGCACGACCGCATGTTGCAGGTCCTGTACGGGCCTTTCTGGATACAGAAAATGTTCGACTGCTGCCCTGGCCAGCACATTCTCCAGATCTCCCACCAATTGAAAACGTCTGGTCAATGGTGATCGAGCAACTGGCTCGTCACAATACGCCAGTCACTACTGTTGATGAACTGTGGTATCGTGTTGAAGCTGCATGGGCAGCTGTACCTGTACACCCCATCCAAGCTCTGTTTGACTCAATGCCCAGGCGTATCAAGGCCGTTATTGCAGCCAGTGGTGGTTGTTCTGGGTACTGATTTCTCAGGATCTATGCACCCAAATTTCGTGAAAATGTGATCACATATCAGTTCTAATATAGTATATTCGTCCAATGACTACCCGTTTATCATCTGCATTTCTTCTTGGTGTAGCAATTTTAATGGCTAGTAGTGTATTTGCCCCACCCTGTACAACTCCAGGGTAGCAGTATGGCGCAGCAATCATGTGTGGACGACACTAAGAATGGCCTTATTGCCCTCATGTCACGGTCTAGCCTCAGTTACCACTAGGCAGGCCATGACTTGAATCACACAACGTAAGGTAATTGTGCTACTCGCGATGAAGGAAACATTCGTAGATAACAAAGACAAGGTATGCTAAAATCTAGAGCCAAGATCGTTATCTTGCCTCAAGCTCCGGCTGATGTCCAACCAGCACAGCATGTATCAGACTGCAGCCTTGCAGCAACTTATGGCTAACAATTCGTCTGACCTTGTTTTCGCTTGGAGCGGTATCTGTGTATATTCAGCGATCAACATAAGCCTTCTCCTCACATAAAGGCACCGCCTTGTGATACGAAGTTTGATATCGGTATCAAAACCATAGACCGACTGTAACGATACGTCGATAATATCGGTACCAAAGCATCAATACGGACAGTATCGTAAAGTAAAAATTAATTTTTAACGTAGTCTTAAGTTTTTCTTTAACAGAAAATTACCTATTTCCAATGAAAGGCGAAATAAGGAAACGAGGCTTTTTGTATGATTCGGTTAATTTTATTTTGTCTTTTCTAGATATTGATTAGCCATCTCACATATTGAAAATCGTCTACTCACGTGGCTCAGTGCTCTTATCTGGTAGGGAAGCCACACCTTTCATTGTATAGTGAAGCACATCTGCAAAATTTGTACTTTGAACACCGAGACTTGCCGACCAATCAGGCGGATTGTCGCCGTGTTTCGATAGTGCAGCGTCACCAGCTGTGGCCATTCTAGATCAGACCCTGGGTCATACGCTTGCTCCTTCTCTGCTTCTTCCTGTAGCCGCCGTCTGCAGTAGCTAACACCGTTCTATTTGTTAAGTTCTGAGATTATTGTCTTGTATGTCGCTGAGTTGAGAATTTCTAAGCTTTAGTATTCAGAATTTCTGATGAGAGCGTTGCTTACTAGCGTTTAATTGTTGTAAGTCTGTATTATATACTTTTTCAGGCTTCTGAAGTGTTTTCCGTGTGAGCAAGGTTACGCCTTTGTCCTGCAAGCATTTTTGACAGATTTACGAGGATTAGTATCTACTTCTGTTTGAATCATTCGGAGCTATTAGTGCTTCACTTACTACTTTCTCATTAACTAGATAGTATTATGGGGACTTGAAGTTCATATGGAGCAAATTTTCTGTTTTTGATAATGTATTTGGTATTGTATTTCCACGTGATACTTTTGAGGGCACACATATTTGCGCTCACATAACTACGTAGGTTTGTGCGGCCGGTATCATGATGATTAAAGTTCTTCTGAGTGTTGTACCACGTCATAGTAAAAAGTAATTTTATTATAAACCTACGCCCAGCGTTTTGACCGTATTACGACGGATTTCCTCAGGGTAAGACTGATTTTGGAAGAGGAAAGGTGGCTCCATTTATTGCTGACGATCGGTGTCAATACGTTACAGTTTTGGAACTTTACTGACCCTAGAATATAATAAGCTAGTTATGACGGAAGGGGAAGGGTAGGAAAGAAGCTATCGGTGGGTTAGCCGGCTCATCGATGATTGACGACAGTCTACAGTCCCGGTGTGCGCCGAAATGCACTGGCAGTTTCCCTGCAGATTTTTGTTTAAGCTGTCGCGTGCGTGCCCGGTGAGGCTCGCGGCCCGTAGGACAGGTATAGCTGGCAACCAGGACGCTGGAAATTTGTTACTGATGTCGTCAGGCTGCTTAAAATTTTCAGTCACATCTCGAATTTTTCGTTGGCGGTCCACGACTATCTAGCCAGAAGAGGGGCTTCCTGGAATAAGATAAGCTGTCCACAATCTCGATGGTGTTCCGCTATCGCCGATTTATTATGCTGTGCTAATTGTGCACAGCGTTCACATTCTGCTACCCGTATGATAACTGATCTCCCTGTCTCCCCTCTGTAGACATCTCCGCACTCACAACGTAGTTCATATACTCCTGCAGTATTTAGTTTGTTGACTACATCCTTGGTGAAACTTATCCTGTTGTGGATCCTGTGGCCTGCATAAGAACGTACAGTTCACCCGCGAAAATGAAAACAACAGTGATTTACAGTTTTTGGACGTGGATGTGTGCAGAACTGCGGATGGTACACTGGGCCACCACGTGTACTGGAAGCCAATCCACACAAATCGTCACGCGGAGAGCCACCATCACCCAGCTCAGAAGTATTCCGATCTGCACACGCTGACTTCCCGTGGCTACCGCGTAAGTGAGACTAACAACACCAAAGACGAATTGAGGTAGCTAGACCACACATCTTGCTCCAACAGTTATGACAACATTATTAAAAAAGAAAAAAAGCGACCAAGGCCAAATGGAATACAAGAAGAGGGCAAGGAAGAGAAGCTTCCGCTAGTGCACTTACCATACGTTACCGGTGTCAGAGAACGGCGAAGCAACGTCCGCCACCGACGAGGTTTGAAACCGATTTTCCGCAGCAGCCACGGGATCCGCAGAATGATACGTTCCACCAAGGATGCAGCCAATAAACTAAATACTGCTGGGTATACGATATGCGTTATGGGCAACACAAAGCGTTTCTCCACAACAGAGGCTGCAACTACGCCTATGGGTTGTGTTAGATTGACTGAATAACGTGGTTTTAGTATGTATTTCTTTGCGCTATGAAAGTATGTATACTACCTAATATTAAAGTAACAGTTGTCTGATTATGTAGTTGTTTATTCATGGCCCAGTTTTTCGTACAAAAAGGTGAATATTTTCAGGGATTAGCACTGGAGTGGTAACGGCTATGCACTCAGATTAGCTAGCTTTCAGTATTATACAATTATTACTGTTCTTTTGAGAATACATCCCCCCCCCCCCTTATTTATACGTCAGCTCAAAGCCTTTTTTCAATAATGAAATTATTTTCGAACGAAAGGTATCGGCAGAATCGGACATAATAACAGAAGCAGCTATTCTTGTGGGCCAAATATGATGTACATAGTTTGAAAAAAAGTAAAGGAAATGTATACTTACTAATAATCTTTTCTGCTTCTCATAGGAATGCTTGAACAGATACTGTTACAATGTATGATCATATATCTCCACAGATAAACTTGCACATGATGATAATACTAGCACACAAACTCTAAAAAATCATGTTGCTATTGTGACTGAGTTGAGACGTTCCATATTATTACACGCAAACGTCCACATCATCAATGTCAAATGCAAGTATTCACGCTGTGCATATTTTATTTCAGATGTTTCGGATTTCCCTGGAAGTATACACTGTATATTATTGTAAGCACTATTTTCTTTCATACTACAGCTACTTAGTAGAAAATTATTAACTTTTTACCGTTTGTCCGCAATACAGATATTCTGCTCGTTACAAAAAGGAGGAATGTCGCTAAAACAAAATTGCATGTTCGTGTTACATCCTACCGATTTGGGTTTTTTACAGATAACTGAATCACCTACAGATCTAGATGAGAATTAATTACGATTGGTTAGTTTTAACATAAAAGCTGCTCCAATTACACAACGTTAAAATATGTGCCACACTAAAATAGATGCGATGTCTCTACCCTTAATCCAAAGTTGTATTTCATAAAATTAGCATTTGCTCAGAGTTTTCAGTTTTGGTGACGTTAAAAAAGTTAACTGCGTTGATGAAATGAATACATTGGCTTTTAACTCGTTTATGTTGATTGCTCTCCATTCGAAATAACTCAGTTCCCTGTACTTTCCCGTTGTGGGTTTCATTAAGTTCTCCATCCATTATGTATGTTGTTCCCATTATATGAAGTCTTATCGTAGAAAGCATTGTTTGTTTACTCCCAAGTATCTGTCAACTTCCTGCCATGTTATGAACGAACTGTCTACAACAATTACGTCTACAATCCATCACCTTGTAGAATAAGATAAAAATTGTGCACACAACTGTAGAAGGTGAAGAGCTATGAAAATGAAACAAAATATTTTATATTACTTTATATACGTTTTATTACAATTTTTTCAAAGCGTTTCTTGTTTTACATATTGCCAAGGTACCGTCTTTCCTGATGCGAGCGAATTCTTTCCTTTTATGCGAAGTCAGTTAATACAGACTACTCCATTATCATGTGTTCCGAGTTGATACTTTCCTCTTACTCCTCAGCACGACACAGAACAGTGCTGCTTTCATAATCACATAAACACTTCGCTTGACCAAGTTGAACGTTTACGTGGATACCATCCCGTGTTCACACACTTGTTCAGAGAAGATAAAAGATGAGCAAACACGCTAACGCCTGAATGTATACTACCACTGTACCTCACTAACAGGAATGGTTACCTACATTTCGGCTTCGTTTATTGTACTGCCACATCAGACTTGAAAAAGTAATTAAATTATTACACTCAGTTGTTATCTTATGTAGCGCTTTAACAACTGCAACTTTACGGAAGTCGTTTTTTATAATGTCTAAGTCAATCTTGTCTCAGTGCTATCAAACCTTACTTTACTCTGTCTACGGACGATGTCATGTTTCAGGTGCTACAAAAGATAACGCATTTTTTATCAATTTCTCACGAACATTACGGGAAATACTTAACATGTAAGACAAGACAATATTGTTGCATTATATTGAGCATTTAATAACGTTTTAAGCTGAGACATGGACTCAGAAAAAATTGTTCCTTATTTGTGATCGCATCACGATGTAAAATAAACAAATAAACATCGCTTCCGCTGCTCCCGGGCAACGACTTATCATGTGTCAGTGAAATTAAAAATGTGTTGCCACAACTATAAGTTACAGGTGATTCATCACTGAGGTTTTATAAAAAAAAAGGAAATTACACGGTGCCAAAATTAAAGCATTTAAGCTGCTTATTCGTACACAACTTCAAAATCAGATAGAACGAGCGTACAGAAACAGGAAGAAAAAACGCAGAAGATAAATCTTCTTTCGCTGCCCACCTAATTTAAAAAGGACACAGTATGGTTCAGATGGTTCAAATGGCTCTGAGCACTATGGGACTTAACAGCGGAGGTCATCAGTCCCCTAGAACTTAGAACTACTTAAACCTAACCAACCTAAGGATATCACACATATCCATGCCCGAGGCAGGATTCGAACCTGCGACCGTAGCGGTCGCGCGGTTCCAGACTGAGGACACAGTATCACTAATATTGACTATAGCGTCACGATTTTGTGCAAAATGGTGATGGGGACTCGTATACACGTTATGTGGGAGATAGAAATTTATAATTATTTGTATCACAGGGAAAAAACCTCACCGAATAGAAAAACGTAAAAAACACCTTTTCTTCTTGGTGCTTTTCAGAATGTGCTCGATGTGCTGAAATGTAAGCGAATCTAGCACTGTCATTTATCATTAGTCGGTATGAGTACCCCACTTACTGTAAACGACAGGCTACGCTCAGTATCTCCCGCCTCACCTCCTGTACACATCTTAAATTTGTCTGCTGTTTCCACGTCATTGCCACCGTTGACTTTTCAAACTCGACTCTTCTTTCATCTTAGGTGCTCTAAACGTCATCTTCTGGCTTCACTCTTTTTGCATTACGAGTTTTTACGCGTCTTTCCCTAACGTACCTGAATTAAACTTTTATATGGCATGAAATCCTGTATTTCATTTTACTTTTAAGGCACTACACTTAGTTCATTATTTTTTCTTGCTTCCCCCCTGCCCGCCTTCGTTGCTCCTTACAGGCCTTCCCTGTAACCCGCCACTCCATTGCTTACGTGCCGTCGTTTCGCATGTCTCACCACTCTGTCTGTGTGTTCGTCATTAGGGAAAAGGAATTTCTGTACAACATTGCTTATTTCACTGTGCTGTGTTGATGATGTTTGTAGACGAGTTGTTATACAACGTAATTTATTCTATATGTTTGTTCTTAGTCGATGTTTGTTGCTATTTTCTTTGTCATACGACTTATTCCACTGCACTTTTTTTGTAAACATCGTTCAGATAGTCACTGAAAAACGGCTTCGATGGGAGAAATTGTCGTAGCTTTTAATACAGAACAGGAAATACTGGGGATGTTCATGTTGTCATCAATTTTAGACGTCCTTCAGCCCATCTCCTCAGACAATCACAAAATCGGTCGCATCTAAAGCACATTTCTGCAGCATGTCGATTTTGTGGCTTACGCCAATGCTTTTAAGTGTCGTCATAGCTGAAACGCCAGACTGTCAAGGCCAAGTGAACTTGGAGGCCTTTCTGCGGGATCTCTTCGACCAGTCTACTGCACATTCGTAGACGGTAGAGAAAACTATGTCCTTGGTTATCTTGCGTGAAGCATAACCGTTGTCTCTCCACAAGGGCAGCGATTTTCTCTTAGCGTGGGTAATTTGTAACGCAAGTATTGTTAATAAATAGCACCCACAAATGTGGCAGTTAAGCGTTCGGATTTGCGCCTTTGTCAACACACTGATGCAAAAAATGGTGTGGATGTAGCTGTTGCAATTCGTTTAATTCATTATTCCATTCTGTGCGAATCACACCGCATGCATGTATAATGTGCAAGACGTCAACTGTGGACTTCCAGAATTTGTGTCATAAACCACGATAAGCAGGACTAGTCGAGCACGAGAACTTACAAACATGAAAATGACTTGCATAAAGTAGTAACTCGAACATAATTAGCCACGTAAAATGTTAATGCCATTAGGAGCTGCGATTCTCCGCGCTCTTGTTTCAGGACCGTCGTCTGCGCACGACATTCGCTCTTCCATACTCGGTATGCGAGCTGCATAATGTCTACAAGGCTGTCTTTCCCTTAAACTTAAAAATATTTTTTTTCCAGTGCAATGAAGCGTTGTGTATGCCTTTTGTTCCACAGAATGCAGGACTGGCGATTTTATCGCCATTGACTCAAATGTAGACTAATAAATATATCTGCGATTTACAGCATGCAATAAAGACATTATTCACCCTGCTTGTTATCACTAATCTTGCTCTGACAGCAGCACGACTTTAACATGGGACGTGCGATGCGGCTGATGTGGTACCTGCAATGCTCACATCACGACTGCACTCAATACAGCAAGGAAAGAGCAATGAACATGAACCAAAAGACAACCCACACCACTAAGTATTGTTTCTCAACCAAAGTGTAATGGTCAATATCTCAAAAGGTATTTTTATCAATACACGTTTATGGACGTTTTTTCTAGTTTTGATCCATCTCTAAGAATATGGGACAGTTCATTTGATTTTATTTATGTATCAAGTTTCATGGGACCATGCGAGCCACAATTACTTTGCTCGTACAACGAGTCAATACGAAGATTAGAACTTTTATAATCGAAATAATTAATGCAACATGAAAAATTTGTAAATCAGTATACGAATAAATAGCGCATTACAGAGAAAAGTGAAGATAACACCGTTAAGTTGTCATACAAGAAATTATTCTATCTACCCTCAGTCCTTATAATTTTAAATGGTCCAATTCAGTGCTTGACCAGCTTCGGACAATTAAATTTCCCTTTTATAAAAGCTCCGTGTCAGTGGCTGTACGTATTGCGTTTGTTGCCATTACACGTTAATCTTTTCTCTGAAATCCACGCTACCCTATGATCCACATCATATATATTTAGTGCCATGTTTTTCACAACAACATTTGTGCCGTCTGCAAAGAGAAATATTTCCGACTCATTTGTCATGTTTAATGGAAGGTCATTAATATATAACAATAAAAGCAGTGAATCCAAAAGAGAACCCTGTATTAATCCCCACTTTACTTCACGCAAGTCAGATTCAAACCCCCTCCCTGTTTGTTGACTCTGGAGGTCAACCCTCTGCTTCCTGCTGTCCAGAAACGGAATGAACACATGTTGAGCTTTTTCCCTAAACCCAGACTGTTCGAATGTAAGTAAAAGTATTGCATGATCCACATAATTAAAACCTTAGGTTAAATCATAGAAACTGTCTGCTGTCCTCAACCTATCTTTTAGGCCTGGTAGTGCGCCAGGTACAAAACAATAAACTGCATTTTCTGTGACTATCCCTTTTCTGAAACCGAACTGCGAGTCTGACCGTAGGTTATATGTACTGGGATGTTCCACTATTCTCCTACAAACACCTTTCTGATTAAAAAATTTGAAAACATTGCTGGCAGAGAAACTGGCCAGTAATTATCTGAATTCTCTAACCCTTTTTATGAAGTTGATTCGCTTACGAATATTTCACTATGCCAAGAAATAAACCGAACCAGGATGACGCATGCCACTAGAAAATTAACATTCATTCTTTATGCATATAATAAATTTACACGCGGCGCAAAAAAAAATTATTATCAGGTCAGATTAGAGCAGGTGACGTCGAATGGAAGATATTGAGATATGTGACTGAGGAATAGCAAATTGACGGACATCTCTCTATGCTGGATAAGTATCTACCTCATGAGATATCTCTAACATTGTAGACAGCAAAAAATCTTTCTCCCTTTCTAGCAACAGTTTAACATAAATCCTCGGAACAAGGAGGATATCAAGCATTAGAAAAAAAGAAAAATCATTCCCAATTTCAACAATGATAGTCGCTCAGACACACACGACTATAGACCTTTATTGCTGACGTCAGTTTGCTGTAGAATTGTGGAACAAGTTTTATGCTCACGTCCTATGGCCTTTTAGAAGAATATCTGAACATACGTCGTGGCTGTCAATGTAAAGCAATAAAATAAACGACTGTCCACAACTTATCTGAAAGATAAATGTGCAGTGAAATGTTTGTGTAAGATACAGCAACATGATAATACCCAGAATACCCGGAATTCGCCAATGAACCCGATAAAGTATATGTGAAAGACGATAAAAACCCGCAACGCACTCTGTAAATGACAGACCATTCCAAACAGTTTTCCATGTCATAGCCCCACGAAATTTTATCCACACACACATGTAACTTCAATCATAAACATGATAACAACACCTCTAGCAGGCAAATAATAACCAAGTAAACGTCAGGAGAGGTCAACCACAGGAATTCCAAGCGTTAAGGGAATGAGCACACGCCGCTGTTTTACCAGAACACATAGCTTAGAGATTATATTCTAAACAAAAATTCAATTCAGACGTTTCTCTAGCATCCCTGTGTTGGAGATGGCATGTCGTATTAAATATAGAATTGTGGCTGATTTCTGTCGGCAAACACGGTGCACACATAATGCAAAAAAAGGTAAAGTACATATGCAAATTAAACAACAACAAAATCTGATGTCAATATACTCCTAACCTACATAAAATATGTATGTATACATTTCAGAAACGATCAAAGAAAAATCCCTGAAGATGCGTCAGCTGTGGAGAAATATGTTTGGCGGATTAAATAAAACAAAAGAATGTGGACCTTCCGTAATTCATTATCCTTTATATTCGTATTTCGTTATTCAAACATTACACTTCGCAGTAGCACAGTTTCTGAACTGCAGCCAGTTTTCTTGTCTGACGAGTGTCATTACAATAGTTCTAGCGTAGGTGAAGCATTACGCACGAACTATGACATGACAACGTGACCAGCCACGAATAGAAATTTAAAGTTTGTTGAGATTTGACGGGGATAAACAATTATCATGAGCTAATTTAATTAGTGACTCTGCTTTCTAGCATTACAGGTACTGGATGGAGGAATTCAGATTACATACATAAACTTCGGCGAGCTTGTCACTGATTAATTATAATTTTATGGACGTAATTCCTCAAGTGTATTTCGATTATATTGTTGTTTTTTTCGCAACTTTTGCTCTGTTCTATGTTCTCCTCGGACCGTATTATCTCGATTTCTTCACCTAAATAAAACAGAATCAATCACATATTTCACATCGCACATGAAATGATGTGCTTAACGTCTATTTGGTAGCGGAGTAGGGGGTGTATCATGTAAGTGCTGGCACCCAACGTTCGGTTTAGTGTGTAGTTGTGTAGGTGGTTGTACGTGCCGCGCTTGCAATGCTGAGTCTCGATCGGTATTTCCCTGGCACAACACAATACTGAGGGCTACTCGGTAGAAAGTCAATGCCGATTCGCTAATTTTCCGCAGCGTTCCAGGTGTTTCTCTGCTTCGTTAAACGCCGTGGCGAGGAAATGTTTCAAAATCAGCATCGGAACTGGAGAGAAACTTTACGAATTGTCCGTACGGAATCAGATGCCTTTGTGGTGTTGCGGCACAGAAACCTTTCCTAACGGCAAGAGTGACGCCCGCTGTCTAATCTCGCCGTGAGAGGTAAGGGCTGAGATACTTTTAAGCGAATATCTTCTAATTTTTCCTGTCAGTTTCCCATACCTTACTCTCTTGGTGAGAAAGTGATGAGGCACATTTGGCAGCCACTTCAGTGCCTACGTAGTTCCACCTTCTGATCTTGTCTGTCAGTCTTAGTCCTTTAATTAATCCATTGGCTTATACAACCGGCGCACAGTCGTTCGCAGATTTCAAGTCCGTTATTACATTGCCATCTGTGGGACGGGCCGAGTAGCAATAGCTTCTTCTTAGCGTTTCTTCTTCTCTGTTAATAGATGGCATAGCACGTCATATAACATTCGAAAGCTGATAAATCGCTCTATTTGTTGGTGCACAACACACTCGATTTCTTTCGATATTTTGCGAGTTTTCAGGTTTTGTTAGGACTATTCCTCCTACCCCCCCCCCCCCCCCCCAGTCCTACCCAGAATATTTTCTCCAGGAATTGTGTTGTGTGCAACTTCTAAAACAGTGTTATCTTCACTTCTCATCGCTTCAATAAACAGTAAGGATAGAGTTATAAGGAATTCATACAAAAAAAAATTATTTGAAAGCAGCGTGTAAGTTAAAATATGCTATAGGGTCGAATACGGGGCAAAATATTAGTAAGTCAATGGGTTAACCAAGACGCATTTTAAACATTTGTTAGCTGACTTAAGCGCTAAAATGTAAATGTCATGTGACTAGGGCTCCCCCTCGGGTAGACCGTTAGCCGGGTGCTAGTCTTTCGATTTGATGCCACTTCGGCGACTTACGTGTCGATGGGGATGAAATGATGATAATTAGGACAACACAACACCCAGTCCTGATAGAGGAAGATTTCCGAGATACAGTTATTTGAAACTTTCAGGAACAAGAAGGTTCAAATGATACGTTAGTAGGTCGTTACTAGCGATTCTTTGGCAGTTACCCTTCACAACACATGTTCTAAGAAGTTATTGACAACTTTAACCCCTTGAGATCTGAATTTTTCTGGACGAAGGAAAATTTTTATTTATGTGGTAATGTTCTTAGATGATTTTTTTAATGATTTTACATGCAAGATTTATACAAAAATAAGTGTTCGTTTTTAAGCATACATTGTACCCCTGGCATCATTTTATGGGTTAAAATAACTAAATGCGAAATATTGTCTATTGTAGTAAATAGCAAACTGATCATACATGCAAAATAACAATAACTATATTCAGTTATTCAATGAAATGTAGCGAACCAACCATATGAGTGTATTGTTGTTGGGTAACAGAAGAAATATTGAATTTAGTTGGTGAAAAGAGAAAATATAAAAATGCAGTCAATGAAGCAGACAAAAAGGAATACAAACGTCTCAAAAATGAGATCGACATGAAGTGCTAAATGGCTAACCAGGGATGGCTAGAGGACATATGTAAGGATGCAGAGGATTATCTCAATAGGGGTAAGATAGATACTGCTTCCAGGAAAATTAAAGAGACCTTTGGAGAAAAGAGAACCACTTGTACGAATATCAAGAGCTCGTATGAAAACCCAGTTCTAAGCAAAGAAGGGAAAGCAGAAAGGTGGAACGAGTACATAGGGCGTCTATACAAGGGCGATGTACTTGAGGACAATATTATGGAAATGGAAGAGGATGTAGATGAAGCTGAAATGGGAGATATGATTCTGCATGGAGAGTTTGACAGAGCACTGAAAGACCTGAGTCAAAACAAGGCCCTGGGAGTAGACAACATTCTGTTAGAACTGCTGACAGCCTTGGGAGAGCCAGTCCTGACAAAACTTAACCACCTGGTGAGCAAGATGTATGAAACAGGCGAAATACCCTCAGACTTCAGGAAGAATATAATAATTCCAATCCCAAAGAAAGCAGGTGTTGACAGATGTGAAAATTACCAAACAATCAGTTTAATAAGCCACAGCTGCAAAATACTAACGCGAATTCTTTACAGACGAATGGAAAAACTAGTAGAAGCCGACCTCAGGGAAGATCAGTTTGGATTCCGTAGAAATATTGGAACACATGAGGCAATACTGACCCTACGACGTATCTTAGAAGCTAGTTTAAGGAAAGGCAAACCTACGTTTCTAGCATTTGTAGACTTAGAGAAAGCTTTTGACAATGTTGGCTGGAGTACTCTCTTTCAAAATCTGAAGGTGGCAGGGGTAAGATACAGGGAGCGAAAGGCTGTTTACAATTTGTAAGCAGATGGCAGTTATAAGAGTTGAGGGACATGAAAGGGAAGCAGTGGTTGGGAAGGGAGTGAGACAGTGTTGTAGCCTTTCCCCAATGTTATTCAATCTGTATATTGAGCAAGCAGTGAAGGAAAAGAAAAGAAAATTTCGGAGTAGGTATTAAAATCCATGGAGAAGAAATAAAAACTTTGAGGTTTGCCGATGACGTAATTCGGTCAGAGACAGCAAAGGAATTGGAAGAGCAGTTGAACGGAATGGATAGTGTCTTGAAAGGAGAATACAAGATGAACATCAACAAAAGCAAAACGAGGATAATGGAATGTAGACGAATTAAATCAGGTGATGCTGAGGGAATTAGATTAGGAAATGAGAGACTTGAAGTAGTAGATGAGTTTTGCTATTTGGGGAACAAAATAACTGGTGATGGTCGAAGTAGAAAGGATGTAAAATGTAGGCTGGCAAAGGCAAGGAAAGTTTTTCTGAAGAAGAGAAATCTGTTAATATCGAGTATAGATTTAAGCGACAGGAAGTCTTTTCTGAAAGTATTTGTAAGGAGTGTAGCCACGTGTGGAAGTGAGACATGGACGATAAATAGTTAAGAAAGGAAGAGAATAGAAGCTTTCGAAATGCGGTGCTACAGAAGAATGCTGAATATTAGATGGGTAGATCACATAACTAATGAGGAGGTATTGAATAGGATTGGGGAGAAGAGAAGTTTTTGGCACAACTTGACTAAAAGAAGGGATCGGTTGGTAGGACATGTTCTGAGGCATCAAGGGATCACCAATTTAGTATTGGAGGGCAGCGTGGAGTGTAAAAATCGTAGAGGGAGACCAAGTGATGAATACACTAAACAGATTCAGAAGGATGTTGGTTGCAGTAGGTACTGGGAGATGAAGAAGCTTGCACAGGATAGAGTAGCATGGAGAGCTGCATCAAACCAGTCTCTGGAGTGAAGACCACAACAACAACAACGTGGTTGTCATGAGTTGCTGCGCAATGCCACGAGCTGCTGCGCACTGCTACAATAACTTGCTGATCTTTTCATATCGATGCCTAACAGTTGGCAGCACTTCCGCATGATGAAAAGATTGAACATTCACAAAAATGTACCGCAGGTTTCCATTGGGAAAAATAAGTTCTCTAGCACCTAAGACACATAAAAGTTAATGTAGCCTGACACGGCGACCGAGCGGTCCAGCCGGCAGGGTAGCTCAGCGTGTTCGGTCAGATAGCCTGTTGGCCTCTGTAATAAAAAAAAACTGAGTTGAAGGATCAACAAACGAACTTGAACGGATGTCATGTGGCGTCCGCAACGACCAAACACAACGATCAACAACGAACAAAATGCAAAAAAAAGAAAAAAAGCGGTTCTAGGCGCTTCAGTCGGAACTGGGCGACTGCTACGGTCGCAGGTTCGAATCCTGCTTCGGGCATGGATGTGTGTGATGTCCTTAGGTTAGTTAGGTTTAAGTAGTTCTAAGTTCTAGGGGACTGATGACCTCAGATGTTAAGTCCCATAGTGTTCATAGTCATTTTTTCGATAGTTAATGTACACAATTGTAGCCAAAGGGTCTGAGGGGGCTAATGCGTTTCTCAGCTTACGTAAGCAGATTCTGCGGTGCGCTGTCATCTATGTTCTACATTAAGGTGCTCACAGTGATTTGAAACATGAGAAGACAATGTCGTCGTTATCTGTATTTTTGTCTACTGATTTTCACCAGTACAACAGACGATAATCTATGTTGATAATGAAGTAGGTACGGGGAAGCAATGGACATGTTCTTTTCCACTCTGATGAGACTCACTAAAAAGTATGCCTTTAACAGTAGCCGAAATATTAGTAGATGGGTTCAGATCGTGCCCCTACACACAACCAAAATAACTTTAGGACTTCGACATTGAAAGCCAGCACTTACTAGTTGGACAAACTGTCGGTTATGAGTTGTTCTTAAGAACATCGTACTACACACTTAACGTAATGTGCAAGGCAAAGGAAAATCCAAATCAGGGTTGTTGTATTAGGTAAATAGACCACAATCAATTTTAACAGAATTTTTATATATTTTTAGTAAACTGTAAAAATTGTAAGGCAACGAAGCAATGTGAGTGTAGAATTCTTCGTTTAGTTAAATTAGATGCCTACAGGAGGTTAGTAAATTATCACCGCGTGTGGGTTTAACGACTCAATCTCACCAACCTGTCAGAATTAGGGAATGCCATGTAAAGAAGTTACAACGTACAGCGGATGTTGGCAGAAATAGTCGGTTTCGGAAATTCCGTCTGTAGCGAGTCAGCGGGTAACGTTCGTTGGCTGCTAGTAAGCGTACTCTGGTTTCAGAAGCGGTCTGTGTCTTGGACGGCCTTGAAAGGATTTCATAAGCGCTCTCACGTGAGCACTTTGGATACGGAAGGAGCCGTCTGGCGAAAGCTTTGAAATCTGAATGAGTTTCACTGCTGTAAAACTGCTACATTCTTAAAACTGAATAGTATAAAGGAAAGCGAAACACTGTATTTAAGACCTATAATTCGTGAATAGCTTCCCGCAATGGAAACAGGCACTCTATTGGGGTTGGCTGGAATCAAGATGTCGCAGTAAAGCTGAGCTGTGGAGCGCACGCTTTATCGGTGGTGGACAACGCGCGCTCCATAAAGTTTGTGAAACAGTTACTACAAACGTGGCCCTGCAGTGTGGGTGTCTTCCACACTCACAGTACTCAGCAAAACTTTACGTGGGCGATTTCCATGTGTTTCGGCGGTAATGGGTGGTAAAAAATCCGTTTAGATAGAAAGGTAGGCCAGGCAGTACGCGAGTGACTGTGCAGAGTACCAAACAAAGTGTTTTCTAGGGCAGTTCATGCAGTTTCTAATCTCCGGTTGACTTGCATTGAGGATGGAGGAGATTACAACTTTGTGCATTGTGTGTATAATAAATAATATTTCAAAACAACGGTTTCTTCACTGTATACCTAAATTTTTCTATCAGCTATATTCTTTATTGTTCTCCTTAACTTATAATATTGTCGATTTCTGGTCATATGACTCCATTTCCAAGCACCAGTTAAACGTGCGTGGTGTAATGAATTTTCACAGAAGAACAGTTGCTTGGACAATAATGATTACAAGTATAGGGAAAATTTAACGTACAATGAAATCACCAGTAGATTACAACCTCCGACTGTGAGCTCTTTCGCTAATCGAATTTACTAAGTTAATTACGATTTTCATTTGAATACCCCGTCGTTTATATACTATACTTTCCATAGACCTACAGTGATGGGATCCTGATGAAAAATCGATCCTGTCAGAAAAACAAAACAAGTATCGTAACTGAAGCTTTCAACGACAATAAAGAACAAATCAAAGAACATAGTGTTTGATTTATTCGTTTATACAATACTTGCACAAGTCTCCGTAGCCGAGTTCGCTTGAATAGTGCCGTTAGGTCTTAGGGTAAGTGGTTCGACTCCTGTCGATGAAACATTTTGCGCGCCAGTATCTTGCCAGCAAGGGGAGCAGAGACGATGGCGTAAAATTCCGGATCTGTCCGAGTCGCCCCCGTGGAGTAAGGACATATGAAATTCTGGATCAGTACGTTAAACTCAGTTACGACGTTGGTGATCTCCCAGTGGAGTAAGCAGTGTGCTGGTGTCAGGTTTCATGGTTTCCGTTCCTTTCATACATAACAATACGAACACTATATTGCATGAACACGCATCACAATCATTCATAGTGTACTGGTACGAACCTGATACTCTGCGATAAGTCGGGCGATAGACGACAAGACAGAATACTGAAATGTTAACACATTCCATAGATTTATAAAAGATTTTGATAACTTTCGTCGTAAACGTATTCAAATGTGTTTAATTATATACAACGTTGTTGTTAGCTACTGTTGTCAAAAGTAAAACAGTTTAGAGTTAAAAATGGAGCATGAAGTCGTCAAAAATCCTTCAAGTTTCTCTTAAAACATATCTTACATGTTGTTAAATTTGTATGCTTGCTTGGAATTTCCTGAAAAAAGCGAACATTGTAAGTAAGGCCTAAATTTCAACTGCTTATCCTTTGTTTTTGCAAATGTGTGTTCATGATTTATGTATATCTTTTAGCGCCAGTGAAAACTTTATAAATCATTACATAAATTGCTTGCATTGCCAATGTTAGGTCAGAGAGGATAACTAGATACGGCAAATTTCACTGTTGAATGTTTGAAAACATTTGCATTGCAAAAAGTTTATGAGGGAGGATAAGTAGATACGGCAAATTTCACTGTTGAATTTTTGACAACATTCGCATTGCAAAAAGTTTTGTTTTGCTGCATCAGCAGTTCTTTCATACGTTCCCAGGAACGGAATTTATTACCGCATCATAACCACAGAAATGTTGCTGTTGAAATACTTCAGTCACAAATGGCAGTGACTTTGGAAGATCGTTTGAACGGAATCGATATTGTCTTGCAAACAGGTTACAAGATGTACATCAATAAAAGTAAAACAAAGTTAATGGTACTGCGGCGGCGCGGTGCACTGCTGCTGCGAATAAAGTGCCAGTCACCTTGTGGTGAATCTCTTCTCACACGCACGCCTACTTGAAGTTACTGAAATGTAGTTCTCAGTTGGAAAAAGATATAGAAAAAGCAGCTGTACACCTTGTAAGCACAAGTCGCACAAAAATTGTTTTTTCGTTGGAAGGTTAATAATATTTAAATGAATGTATTTAGGTGCATAAAATGTCACTCTCTTATGGTACGCTTGCATACACCAGCTACTACCAAGCCTTATTCTAAGCTGTTCAAAGTCTGAAAAGTCCACACGCACACAACGTTCACAACTGTAGCCAGTTTATGGTAATCATTAGTTATCCTTCACAGAAAGTTTACAAGCGGATTGTTCCTCGCTCAAATGTTGCTATAACCAGTCTCACGTAACAAAATCTTCACGTTTGCGAGTAAGTATCACCCCACGTGGAACTTAGTTCTTTAAAATGTCATCAGAAGTTCTGAACTTCGTACCGTGCATTAAATCGAACTCTCTTCCACGCTTTTTACGGCACCTCCCAAACATTTTGGTACCGGAATACCACAATATTAATAATTTTCGTAGGAGGACCTATCAATAGGTCTGATCACAATGGGAGCAAAGTCCCGACTCTATTCATCTCTCCACACAAAATAGGTTTCTAGTTCCCAAAATACTCGCGCAATTGCTAATTTCTGACTGGCAGAGAAACATCACAGCCAAGCGGAAAGCAGCATCAAACCCGTTCAATCCCACGCATATATACACAACCAATGAAAATTTGTCACTGATTCACAAGAGTAAATTAACATAAATATTTTTTGAAAACCCACTAATGTAATATTAACTCCCTCTTAAGGAAACCACATTACCAACATCATAATCTCATGTCCCCAGTACCATAAACTGACGAAACAGTTTACAACGAATTGCCCGGCATGAATGACTAACCCACACGTCATTCTCGAACATTCCTCAGGAGACCAGTTACTTCAATATATAGTATAAAAACTTCACAAAAAACGTTATTTCACATTCACATCTCCATTCATTCTCGTAACTAAGCACAATTTTAATAGTAATTAATAAATAGTTAGAAAATTACACAAATAGAACTGCTAATAAAAATGACAGTATTTTGACTGCAGCTCAAACTGTGTCCGTCAAGCTAGTGACCTCTACCAGATCGCATAGAAACTACATACTCTCGGACATCTGAAGCCACATGTTCTGCGCGTGATTCATGCTGCACCCCCGTTCACTGCTGTACGATCTTTTTGGAGGGGATTTAAAAATTAGAAAATGTGGCACAAAGTTGCTGATGAGTTTTAAAAATTAGGCAGCAAAATAACTGATGGTGATCAGTGTAGAGAGGATATAAAATACATATTGGCAGTAGAAAGAAAAGTGTTTCTGAAGAAAAGTCTTGTACAAAAATGAAAAAGTTCACGCAACAAAAGAACTGAACCATTAGAAATGGGGTGCTACAGAATAAAGCTGAATATTAAATGGGTAGATCGGATAATTAAGCAATAGGTACTCAATTCAATCGAGGAAAAAAAGTTTTCACTTGTCTCGTGATGGAGAAAGTTGACATGATACAATGTATCTAATGAATAATTTTATATGACTGACATAACACTGCCTTTGAAAATGATGTAAAGTCGAAATGCGTAAGGTTGTTTGAAAAATAAAAGTGTGGTCAACACATAAGAACAGTTATCAAAAGTACATCGAAATGGCTGCGTCGTCTCAGAGCATTTTCATGCAAATTGCAGAAAATCAAGACATCATAAATTTACCAATGAAGACAAGTGAGGAGCGGGAATTGTTGTAAAGGGACACCGAGACTCGAATACAGTAAACAGGCTCAAACGAATCTAGGTTGCAGTAGTTATGGAGAAATGAAGAGGCTTGCACAGGATAGACTAGCGTGGAAAGCTACATCACAGCAGTCTTCGGATTGAAATCCACAACAGCAACATAAAAAAGGAAAAGGTCCTAAAATGTAGCACACTTTATGTGTGGTGCGGGCGATGGGTTTTGGGTGGGGGAGGGAGAGAATATGACAGATGACAGCTTAGTTCCTGATTGTTTTCACTGACATCCACTGACTGCCCTTCTGGCTAGAACTAAGACTTGTCGAATGGAATGGTCAGTATACTTAGCACAGAATGTACCATCAGAATAAGCAAAAATATGAAGATGAAGACAATAATGACAGGCTTAACATCAGACGAGGAAACGACACATTAGTGGTATAACTGAAAGGTTCCTGCCAGCTGGGAAACAAGAGCACGCGGAGAGGTTGAAATAAGGAAAAGTGGATTGGCAGTGGTGAAAAACGTTTTCTCCTATAAGAGACCTCTCTACTGGTGTTAGATATTGACGTCAAAAAGGGGAAAAGTTCTCGAAAGCGCACAACTGCAACACAGTGTTGTGTGACAGTGGAACGTGGCAGCATTTATAATGTGGTGTTATAAAGGTATGTTGAAAGTTAATTGTACACATAAAGTTTGAAGTGAAGGAGTATTAAAAATAATAGGTCAAGAAAGAGGACTATAGAGAACCATCCCCAAAAGAAGAGTCAAGTTACTGGAACATCTACAGCAACAGCTTGGCGATGGAAACGTGGTATGGAGTCGACTAATGTCTGAAGTAGTGCTGGAGGGAACTGACACCATGAATTTTGCAGGGCTGTCCATAAATCCGTAAGAGTAGGAAGGGGTGGAGATCTCTTCTGAACAGCTTCTTGCAAGGCATCACAGATATGCTTAATAATGTTCACGTATGGGGAGTTTGGTGGCCAACGGAAGTGTTTAAACTCAAAAGAGTGTTTTTGGAGCTACTCTGTAGTAATTATGGAACGTGTAGGGTGTCGCATTGTCCCGCTGGAATTTCCCAAGTCCGTCGGAATGCATAATGCATATGAATGGATGCAGGTGATCAGACAGGACGCTTACGTACATGTCACCTGTCAGGCTCATATCACTCAAATAGCACACGTCCCACCCTAATACAGAGCCGCCACCAGCATTAACCGTGTTGAGGTGCGGGGTCAATGGATTCATGAGGTTGTCTCCGTACCTGTACACGTCCATCTGCTTGATACAATCTGAAACGAGACTCATCCGACAGGCAACATGTTTCCAGTCATCAACAGTTCAATGTCAGTATTGACGGGCCCAGGCGAGGCGTAAAGCTTTGTGTACTTACGGTACCACTATCTCATCCATCCAACCATGTTCCACTCGCGAATAGTTCGTGGGAAGAATGATTGTCGGTAAGCTTCTGTATTGCCTCAAATTTCTCGAATTTTTTTCCTCGTGGTCAATACGCGATATGTATGTGGGGTGAAGTAATACGTTGTCCGACTCCTGAAAAGTGCTGTCCCGAAATTTCGATTGTAAATCTCTCCGTGATGCACAACGCCTCTCTTGTTAACGTCTGCCAGTGGAGTTTGTTCAGCATCTCCGTAACGCTCTCTCGCCAGCTAAACGATCCCGTGACGAAACGCGGCGCTCTTCGTTGGATCTTCTCTCTCTTCTCTATCAGTCCTACGTGACAGAGATCCCAGATAGATGAACAATAGTAAAGAATCTGGCAAACAAGCGCCTTATAACCCACTTCTTTCGTGCATGAGTTACACTTCCTTAAGATTCTGTCGCTGAATCTGAGTCTAGTGTCTCCTTTTCCCACTATCTGTTTTATGTAGTCATTCCACTTAAGGTCGCTCTGGAAAGTTACGCCTAGATATTTGACGGCAGACGCTGTCTCCAGGAGTTTGTCATCAGCAGTGTAGCTGTAAGGTAGTGGATTTCTTTTCCTATGTATGCCCAATATGTTACATTTATTTACGTTCAGGGTCAACTTCCAGAGCCTGCACCATTCATCAATTCTCTGCAGGTCGTTCGGCAAATTGTTACTATCTTCTGGCGATGCTACTTTGGTATAGGCAACTGCATCATCTCCGAATAGCCTTCAAGAGCATCCGACCCTTTCTGCTAGATCATTTATATATACTGTATATTGTAAACAGCAACGGTCCTAACACACTTCCCTGTCGTACTCCGGATATTACCTTTACATCTGTCGATTTAGTTCCGTTGAGAGCGACGTGTTTATGTCTATCTGCAAGAAAGTCTTGAATCCAATCGCAAGTCTATTCCGATACTTAGTGAGCTCGTATATTTTTCATTAAACGGCAATGCGGGACGGTGTCAAATGCCTTACTAAAATAGAGGAACACGGCACCAACCTGAGCGCCGGTGTCCACTGCGCTGTGGATCTCATGGAGGAACAGAGTGAGCTGAGTTTCGCAGGATCTCTGTTTGCGGAATCCATGTTGATTTTTATAGAGCAGCTGTTCATTTTCCAAAAATGTCATAATTCTTGAGCATAAAACATGTTCTATAATTATACAACGGATTGACGTCAACGATAGAGGTCTATAATTGTGGATCTGTCTTTGTTAAAAACGGGAATGATCTGCGCATTTTTCCAGTCGTTAGACACATTTCGTTGCTCAAGCGATCTGCTATAAATTATTGCTAGAAGGGGAGCAAGTTCTTTCCCATAATCTTTATGAAATCATATAGGTATCTCATCTGGTCCTGACGCCTTTACACTACTAAGCGAATGAAGCTGCATTTCAGTTCCGCGTTTGGCTACCTCAATATCTGCCATTTCGACCTTCGTACGACGATTGAAATAGAGGGACAGTGTTACGATCGTCTGCGGTGAAGCAACTTCGGAAGACCGAATTCAGTATTTTGGCCTTCTCTCTGTTATCTTCCGTTTCGGTGCCGGTGTGGTCACTGAGAGAATGAACAGATGATTTTGACCCACTTATTGATTTACATACGACGAAAATCTCTTAGGGTTTTCACTCAGGTCGGCTGACAACGCCTTTCTTTCAAAATAATTGAACACTTCTCTCATTGTTCCCCTTACGCTCATTTTCGCTTCGTTCAGCTTTTGTTTGTTACTTAGGTTTTTACTTCTCTTGAATCTGAGATGAAGTGCTCTTTGTTTACGTAGCGCTTCTCTAGCACGGCTGTTAAACCATGGTGGATCTTTCCCATCCCTGAAAACCTTACTCAGAACATACTTGTCTAGGGCATATTGAACGATGCGTTTGAATTTTTTCCATTTATTTTCGACATCTTCGTTCTCATCACCGAATATTTGATCCTGACTGCTGAGATATTCTGAAATTTGTATACTGTCACCCTTGCTGAGCAAATATATCTCTCTACCTTTCTTAACATTCCTTGTAGGATGCGTCATCATAGATGCAGTCACAGCCTTATGATCACTGATACCTTCCACTGCGTTAACTGATTTGATAAGTTCAGGTATGTTTATTGCCAGGAAATCTAAGACGTTACCCCACGAGTTGGTTCTCTATATGCTCAAGGTAATATTCGGACAAGACATCCAGAACAATTCCAAACGAATCCCTGTCTTTGGCACCAGTTTTGATGGCATAACATTCCCAATCTATACCTGGCAAGTTGAAGTTCCCCCCGCCCCCCCCCCCCCCCAATTACAACGGTATGATCATGAAAATTACTCATGATGTTCAGCGAGTTCTGTTGAAGCGCTCAACAACTACAGATCATGACTAAGGGGGTCTACAAAATCATCTGATCACCATTTTTGACCGTCCTTTGATACTGAATTTCTCCCAGATTAACTCACATTTGGAATCCGTGATAACCTCGCTAGAATTTGTCGAATTTTTTTACTGCAATAAACACGCCGCCACCACTGGCGACTAACTTGTCCTTACGATAAACATTCCAATCTGAACTTAGGATTTACTTGTCACTGACGTCTGGTTTCAACCAGATTTCTGCTCCCAATACTGTCTGTGCATTATAACCCTCAGTAAGCGAAACTAATTCTGTACCCTTTCCTTGGATGTACCTGCAGTTTACTAAAATCAAATTAATCTTTTCTATCTCTGATCTGCAAGGACCAAGATTCTCTGAGGTCACTGTGGCTGATTTAACAGGCAAATCTTCTTTGATCCCAAGGGAGGGCCTAAAAAATCCCCATGAGCACGCCAAACGTACTCCGCTACCCTAGTAGCTGCCTCCTGAGTGTAGTGCAGGCCTGACCTATTAAGGGGAACCCTACAATTCTGCGCCCGATAGCGGGGGTAGAGAAATTCACATCCGGTATCGTGGCAGAGTCGTCTGACCCTCTGGTTTAGACCTTCCTCTCTGCTCCAAACCAGAGGACCGCGATCAACCCAGGGTACGATGCTACAAATAGACAGCTTAGCCTGCACCCCGCATGCGCTGCTAGTTGCCTTCACCTATCAGCCAGCCGCCGTAAGAAGCCGAAGATGTCCTCCGAACCCAAGCGGCAGGCGTCATTCGTGCCGACATGTGCCACTACATGCAGCCGGTTGCCCCAGCGCTCTCGATAGCCGGAGGCAGGCCGCCTCCACACCACGGATGAGACCTCCCGGCAAACATACCGAATGCACACTGGAATTAATTCCCGGTTTACCTGCTATCTTCCTGAGGAACTCCATCACCCTCCTAACATTGGAGTTCCCAATGACAAGCATACCCACCCTTTGTACTTGTTCGGACTGTTTCTTCTCATGTGACAGTACCGTGCTGCCATTTTGCAACAGGACATAACCTGCGCACGCATGGCGCGTGTCTCTATGAACTATCTGCATGATACTGAGGTATACACGTGTCCAGCAATAGCCTCAGATCGGTTCCCGATGGAGCAAGTGTGGACCAGCTTGGTCATCTACTCTGTCCCATTGTCAGATTCCGAGATATCAAGGACCAATTACAACAATTGTGGGCCAGCTTACCTCAGGAGAGGATCAACAGCATTATGACAGTCTTCCCAACCGAATCAGAGCACACGTCCAGGCCAGGGTCATGCTGATAAGAGGTCTCATACTAGCAAGGTCTTTGTAAATTTGAGTTGAAACTGTAATCACTGAAGTAACATCACATATCATATAAAACAGTGAAGTTTCATTTCGTTTCCTTTTCCCTTTCTGGGCCCTGTAAGGCCGTGTAAAAAGTAATAGAATAAACAACAACCATGAGGGGAGGAGACGAAGTGGTTTCAAACAAGCATATTACATTATTTTTATGAATAACTGAACCATCAGAATTCGCCAGGTGTGTCTGCATGTGTGTGTGTGTGTGTGTGTGTGTGTGTGTGTGTGTGTGTGGGTATGTGTATGAGTGTGTTCATACATGTTACATTGTAAACACAACAGGTAGTGTACAAGGTGTGTTGTCAAACCAAAGATCTGGTCAGTCCTTAAAGGCTGTGCTATGCAGGGCAGTGACGTGCACAGACCTGTAGCATGTAACAGCACAGCACTTGTAGGATAAGTGAGGCACACGCTGTTGCTGCTTCCTCTTGCTGTTCGTCGGGGATAAACACGGCGGTGCTGCCACGCTGGCCAGATCTTCAGTTTGCGTTTTTGGTTAATACCTGAGTTATACGTTTTGTTGTCTTTAGGACAAAATGGCAGACATTTGTGCGACCTCTTCTGCTGACGGTGGAACTGTGGTTTGCAGCACTGTAATCTACACGGTGTCTCGAAATTCCTGTTACAAACTTCTAGGACTTCTAGAGGGGAGTGAGTACATAATATTTTGAACAGGAACGCGAGTCCCGAAACTTACCGTCACCGTGCTATAGCCATTTGAAACACGTTTGCTACGAAGCTATGCAACAGAGTGGTCTTGATGGGGGTGCTTAAGTCGAATCGGCTGATGCTGTTTGACGTCCATCCTACCTCACTGACCTGTATCGTCACTGTGAGCGTTAGAGCAACATGGTTGAGTACGCGTTTGCAGAATACACCGACATAATCCTTCCGAATGGCGAAGCTCACGGTAATGGAAGATTGCTCGTTCCCTTTGTCAAGACCGTTTTCTACAATGTCCAATTCCATCGCATTTTTGCCACAATTACGCATTGGCTCCACGAAAGTGTAACTTTACCGTCAGCAGGCATGACTGTGGTGCTCCGAGGACACGCGAAATACCCGAATTGGAAGAGTCCGCTCTTTTTTAAATGTTTTTTATTCGTATGGCTCGCATGCAGGAAAAAATACAAGTACATGAAGTATATGTGTATAACAAGAATACAGAAAGATAAAACTACATATGAAACTAAATAAATGTCAATAAATGTCTATTATTATGGAGCCACCACCATCTTGCACAGTGCCTTGTTGACAGCTTGGGCCCATGGCTTCCTGATGTCTGCGCCACATTCGAACCCTGTCACCAGCTTTTATCTACTGCAATCGGGACTCATCTGATGAGGCCACGGTTTTCCAGTCGACTAGGGTCCAACCAACATGGCCACGATCCCAGGAGACGCGCTGCAGGCAATGTACTGCTGTTAGCACAGGCACATTTTCCTAGCATTTATGTTCGTCGTACGTCCCACATTGATTTCTGCACTTGTTTCACTCAGCGCTGCTTGTCTGTTAGCTGTGACAAACTTAACGCTAACGCCACTGCTCCCGGTGATTAAGTGAAGGCAGTCGGCCCCTGCGTTGTCCGTGGTGAGAGATGGTGAGAGACAATGCCTGAAGCTTCGTATTCTCGGCACACTCTTCATACTGCGGATGTCGGAATATTGAGTTCCCTAACGATTTCCGAAATGGAATGTCCCATGCGTCCAACTACAACTATCATTCCGCGTTCAAGGTATGTTAATTCCCGTCGTGTGGCCATAATCACGTCGGACATCTTTTCACATCATAAACCTGAGTCCAAATGACAGCTTTGCCAATGCACTGCCCTTTTATACCTTTTGTACGCGATCTGTATATGTGCATACTGCTATCAAAATGGTTCAAGTGGCTCTGAGCACTATGGGACTCAACTTCTGAGGTCATAAGTCCCCTAGAACTCAGAACTACTTAAACCTAACTAACCTAAGGACATCACACTCATCCATGCCCGAAGCAGGATTCGAACCTGCGACCGTAGCGGTCTCGCGGTTCCAGACTGCAGCGCCTATAACCGCACGGCCACTCCGGCCGGCCATATTGCTATCCCATGACTTATGTCATCTCAGTCATCGTGCGACTCGTGGTTCAGGGAATATAATTTCATGAACATTGACACGCGTGAAATGAATGTTGCATAAATAGTTCGATTCTTGAAGGAAACGGGGTGGAGTGGGAGAGGGTGGGCGTTGCTGGTCTTGCAACTATTTGATCCATTGAAGTTGCGGATACATTTGGGGTGTTCACAACTTTCAGCTATCACCTAAACAAATTATGTAGGAAGTTATAGGTGGTTAAGTTTTTGTTCGTTTGCAGACACTTGTCCACAGCGCCGCCGCACAGTAGCATATCGAGATCCAGATCCAGATGCCTTTTTTACCTGTCTGGATACACCTGAGACAGCACTGTGACACCGAGATGTCAGTGTGTTCCAGCAATGCAGACATGTTGAGGAGCTTCGAGTAATATGAAGTAATATTTACAATTGTCAGCATATTTTATTATTGAAATGACTAAAATGACCAAAACCAAAACGAATAGAGACTGCAACTTACTTTGATAAGTTACAGCTAATGAAAAATTAATTTGCTTCAATTCTTCTTATTGAAAATAGAAAAAAAAAAATAAACGAAGGGTCGAATGAAAGGTAATGTGAAATAGTCAGATAATGTGCAATAGAGGGTTGAAAGTATTGATGAATTACATTTGGAAAAAAAAACGACGTAATGAGTCTTAGGAAATACATTACGAGTAATCCACATCACATTATAGTTATACAGTTTAACGAGATGACTTAGCTCATTTCAGTTGCTGATCACAAACATAATTTTCATTCTCTGAACTATTACAGTACAGTTGCGTAAACATTGTATCCACAATTCTTCTTGCACATTTTCAAAAAATTTTCCATCGTAGAACAAGAGTAATTCATCATCGTTATCTTCCTGTACGATAGATGGTACGATAAATCATAATTGAAAGATTCATCATCGCCTTTTCAATCATCCTTAAAAATAAACTGTAATTTCTTGAAGGGTTTTTCTTTCTTCTTTTGTTGGGAAGTTTCTGGTTCTTAAGTTTCTATTTTTCGCCCTTAGGACCTTTGTTGCTTCTGGGCTGTTGGTTAGCTCTTCGTTCGGCCTCTAATTGACTTCTGTATGAAGATTGGCGCAGTATAAATGATGTCCTCGCTTTTCTACCTCTATTGAACGTCTTCTATTTTGATGTAGTGATACTTGCTATGTTGGAACCAATGATTTCGATGAACCAGGATCAAGTGCATAAGAACACTCAGGCATTCCACATAGGCTGATAGGATGATTTGGAAAAATATTCTTTCTCTCGCTGAAAAAACTGACGCCAACTCAATAATGGCCAGTGCATAATGAACTAATACTGTTTGATAATGCTTTGCATGACCGAGCGGTTCTAGGCGCTACAGTCTGGAACCGCGCGACCGCTACGGTCGCAGGTTCGAATGCTGCCGCGGGCATGGATGTGCGTGATGTCCTTAGGTTAGTTAGGTTTAAGTAGTTCTAAGTTCTAGGGGACTGATGACCTGAGAAGTTAAGTCTCATAGTGCTCAGAGCCATTTCAACCTTTTGAACCAATGGTTTGCACTGACCGTCGATGTCTAGGTTACACATTTAACAGTTCATATAATTTTCTGAGAACTTACCTTCAGAAGTCTCATAAAACTGAATCACAAAAGTTTTTGAACAGTGAAGAAAGCAATGCCGGCAAACGGTTGACGCTTTGTACAGAACATCGTATTTTAGCCCTCAGAAATACTATACGATATTCCTATGAGGCAGCAGCGCCTAACAGAGGAAAAACATGGCTATTCCAGATTGTTCAATTGTTTCAAAACAGCCGAAACTCCTCTACCTGCTAATAAATAAAAAACTTAATATGGTAACTTGATTTTTATTCTAGGAGATATTAAACTTTGGGGCTGCCCATCGTAGTAAGATTCGTTCCTGTTAGGAAAAAGACAGCATAAACCAGACGAAACAGTAATAACTTTTTAAAACATCTCGTGAGATTTCTGCTCGAGAAATATGGGGTCACTTTACAGCGATACACAGTGTGTATCAAAAGGTATGCCACATGGCGTGGTGGTTGTTGGATGGGTAGGATACTTTGCTAATAAAAAATTTGTTTGCGATCTGGCGCCTCGGAAATGCGGTGATGGGTGTACAGTTTAGATGACACCAGCTACACAAGGAGTAAGGAGAAACTGTATATTGAAATCGCTTTGAGACTTTTGACGTGCTAGAGGCTCCGAAACTGGACTGAAACAAACCAACACTGACAAACAACAGAGGTCATAGTGTGTTCACTGTGAGGGCGGAATTTTTACCAATCGTATTGGTTCATTAGTTACATGACACACATAGCTCTCCAAAGTCTTACGAAGACAATTACAGAGCACAGCACTGTCTTGTGTTGCGTAGTTTCATACTGCATATAGTTTTCAGTCATTCGTGTGGATATAGTAAAACAAGAATAAACAATGGTGGTCGTGTACACAACTACAGAGTTCACTGACATGCTTCTCCTGTACATGAAAGCCCAAAAGGAATGAAAGAGATGCTTGGTTCAAATGGCTCTGAGCACTATGGGACTTAACTTCTGAGGTCATCAGTCCCCTAGAACTTAGAACTACTTAAACCTAACTAACCTAAGGACATCACACATATCCAAGCCCGAGGCAGGATTCGAACCTGCGACCGTTGCGGTCGCGCGGTTCCAGACTGAAGCGCCTAGAACCGCTCGGCCATCCCGGCCAGCAAAGAGAGACTTGAACGTTATCCCGACAGGCGTCACCCAGCAAGACTGCAGAGGCGTTTACGAGAAACAGGCAGCTTACGTTCTAACAATCACCACACTGGAGGCCCACGCACCCGCCGTACACCAGGGTTTGAAGAAGCTGTATGTCAGCGTTTTGCAGAGCAACCTTCTAGCACCCGAAGTGTCACACATACCATAGGTATAAACCACATGGCAGGGTGCTTCAGAAGCGCTCATGCGATGGCTCAGGATATCGTTCACCGTCGTGTCAACTTCTGCCGCTGCTTGAATAAATGAGGCAGGACCTTCACATCCGAGACCATCAACATCACTTTACCAACGTATGATCAGGTCTCATTGATGACCATGTCATAGGTCCATACCTTATGCCCATGCATGTTGATGGTCCCAGGTTTATTGGCTGTGGTTGATTGATGGTTGTGCCACGTGGTTCCAGCAGGGTGGTACTCCAGCACACTTCGACTGTGTGGCATGTGGCCAATAGAATAACACCTTTGGCAACAGATGGATTGAACGTGGAGGTCCAACAGCCTGGCCTCGTCGTTCACCGGCCCTGACGCACAAGTACAAGCAACAGCTAGTCATCCGTGGTATGCCGGGGATCTTTCCAAGGGTTTGGCAAGACATCATCAGGAGATACGCAAAATGTATCAAAGATTGTGGCACTCGTATTGAGCACCCTTTGTAAGTGAATTACATTTGTGTTTAATGACAGTAGTGTACAATGTCTCCTTTACTCCTTGCTTAGCTTGTGTGGCCCAAATTGCCTACATCCTCCTCCACATTTCAGAGACGAGTTTTTGAACATACGTTTATTAGCACACGCCTTGTAACATACCTTCTGACACACCCTGTGGAGCGTGCACACCCGCAGAGAGTGGCGCCAGTTTCTCGCTCGGCCGCGCCAGTGCCTTACACCTGTTGTCACGGGCTGGGCGGGGCGCGGCGCGGTGCCGCCACGGCCTTGCGCCAGAGCGGAGCAGGGACCGCGGCTAGTGGAGCGCGACGCCTGCGGCGGCCGCCGCGGGTCCACAGCCGCCGGCAGTCCGCAGTCTGTACAGTGTCGCAGGGCCGCCAACATGACGTCGCCGCCGCTGCTGCTGCTGCTGTTGCCGCTACCCTGGGTGAGTCGCACAGGCGCTCGAGGACCAGACTCTAAGGCAAAAAATTACATCAGTAAGACACGCCCATTTTGCCAAAAACAAAGCCGTTAGTTATAGTCGGTACATGTTTCAACATTGTATTCCATTATCAGTAGATGTTTAACACCTTAAGTGCTTCACTGTACCTCAGGAACCTGTAATGGCTTGTACCGTAAACAGAGGATGGAGATATTAAAGCAACAATGGTATATACATCGTTTGATTATCCGTATATGAGTTAGGTATAAAATATTCTCTTTGTGCAGGATGGTACTATAACTTTTTTGTTACAGGATCGATTTCGGGAATCCCATTCCTATTTTCAGGTGCCACTGTCAAAAAATCAAATTACTTCAGGGCTTATGCCGGATGATCAAAAAGTCAGTATAAATTTGAAAACTGAATAAATCCGTGGCATGACATGTGGTTTTATTAGAACCAAAAAAATACAAACGTTCAGAAAATGTCCGACAGATGGCGCTTCATCTGATCAGAATAGCAATAATTAGCATAACAAAGTAAGACAAAGCAAAGATGATGTTCTTTACAGGAAATGCTCAATATGTCCACCATCATTCCTCAACAATAGCTGTAGTCGAGGAATAATGTTGTGAACAGTACTCCAAAGCATGTCCGGAGCTATGGTGAGGCATTGGCGTCGTGTGTTGTCTTTCAACATCCCTAGAGATGACGGTCGATCACGATAGACTTACGACTTTAGGTAACCCCAAAGCCAATAATCGCACGGACTGAGGTCTGGGGACCTGGGAGGCCAAGCATGACGAAAGTGGCGGCGGAGCACACGATCATCACCAAACGACGCGCGCAGGAGATATTTCACGCGTCTAGCAATACTTTGTTTTTTTGTTGTTGTTGTTGTTCTAATAAAATCCCATGTCATTCCAAGCATGTGTGTCAATTTTTACCTCTCTATCTACATTATTCCGTCTTTTATTAAGTTTTCAAATTTATACTGACTTTTTGATCACCCTGTACAACAGATCTCCATATTGAACACAAGGGGATATTAATAACAAAGGACAACACATGTCCCATGGCATACGTAGTCAGAGCGTGAAATAAGATGAATGTTCACCTGTGAGACGTCGTACGATAACACAGAAGTTGCTAAAACCACTACAGTAATCTCTTTTTACTTACGGTGTAATAATTCATAGCTACTGAAAAAATACTAATAGAATCGTTCCTCTTAAGTTTTAAACATGATCATGTAATGTACGATGGCTATTCGGAAAGTAAGGAACGATAGGACGCCGAAATGGAAACCACAGTGAAAATCAAAACTGTTTTTAGAGTGAATTTTTCATTCTGCAGCGGATTGTACGCTGAAATGAAACTTCCTGGCAGATTAAAACTATGTGCCAGACCGAGACTCGAACTCGGGACCTTTGCCTTTCGCGGGCAACTGCTCTACCAACTGAGCTACCCAAACACGACTCACGCCCCGTCCTCACAGGTTTAATTCCGCCAGTACCTAGTCTCCTACATTTCAAACTTCACAGAAGCTCTCCTGGCGAAATTAAACCTGTGAGGACGGGGCGTGAGTCGTGCTTGGGTAGCTCAGTTGGTAGAGCATTTGCCCGCAAAAGGCAAAGGTCCCGAGTGCGAGTCTCGGTCCGGCACACAGTTTTAATCTGCCAGGAAGTTTCAAAACTGTTTTATGTGCAACAGTTACCTACAACGTACAGCTACTTATCCCCATAGTCGCCGATCCGACTTAGACGTTTGTCGTAGCGTTGTACCAACTTTCCAATACCCTCGTTATAGAAGGCAGCCGCCAGTGCTTTCCGCCAATTCTCTACGCTGGCCTACAGCTCGTTGTTTATGCCAAAATGTTGTCTTCATAGCTAGCGGTTCATGTGAGCAGAGATGAAACTCAGAGGGAGACAATTACCGGCGTTATTGTGGGTAATCAAACATTTCCAATTGAAAACGATGCAGGAGCATCTTCACTGCCCCTGCAGAATGCGGCTGAGAATTGTCTTGAAGAAGAACCGCATGACAGTTATGTAGTGCTGGCTGTACAGCTTGAGGAAAAGTTTCTCACCAGGCCCTCGTACTTGGCGGGAGACACTATTGTTCTAGGTACCTGTGTGCTCAGAACTAAGATGAAGGACGTAACGCGATCGACGGGCATACTGGAGACACTGCCCAACACACCTGTGCAAAACTTCATCGGATTTTCTCTGTGGATTCCATTTCGCGACCGATCGTTCCTTACTTTCCGAATAACCCTCGTATATGACCAACTCTTCACTCGAAACTGAGGAATATTTACAGTGAGAATTCCTCTGTAAAACATAACCATTTGCAACTGAAGCCCGCATCTCGTGGTCGTGCGGTAGCGTTCTCGCTTCCCACGACCGGGTTCCCGGGTTCGATTCCCGGCGGGGTTAGGGATTTTCTCTGCCTCGTGATGGCTGGGTGTTGTGTGCTGTCCTTAGGTTAGTTAGGTTTAAGTAGTTCTAAGTTCTAGGGGACTGATGACCATAGATGTTAAGTTCCATAGTGCTCAGAGCCATTTGAACCCTGTTTTTGCAATTGAAACCCATTACAATAAAACTAAGTAAACATAATTCTGAAAAGATGTCGAAACATAATAAAATACTCTTCTGCACCCCTGGCCCGCGTAAAGCTCTTTGCCGTCATTATACGGTGATAGTTACCACGTAATGTAGAAATTACTATCGTATTAATATTTTCTTCTATGACTATGCATTATTACATCCTGGATCAAACATCTGTTGTATTATACACATTCTCACAGGCGAACATTCGCTAACTTTACACTTTAACTATGCAGACAATGGGGTATAACCTAGATTCTCATTATATTTCAGCGTCCTTTCAGGTTAATACTCATTTGTATTCAGTATATATGTTTGCAGTATATGCATTGATGTAATTTTTGTAAAAGTTTTACTGTGTGTACAGGTGCCTCTGAAGATGCAAATGGAGTTCACGAAATTGATATCTAATAAAAAAAATATAAACCGTCCTGCAGCCCGAAGCTATTTCATTTATAACTGCTAATAAGAGGAACTTATTTACTGGTGCTCTTCAATTTCTTCGATACTTACATAATTTGAAACTCAGTGCACTGGCATCAATATTCTAAACCAGTATGACGCTATTCTTAAACAAACTGGAAAAAGTCGCCTTTGAAGATTGGAAGGTTTCTGATAAAAAAGTGACAAGACACAAAAGTACCCTGATCGTAAAATCATTGATTAGACGCTCGCAAGTGGAAACTTTTTTTACTTTTATTTAAAATCTATATTTATTATCAAATAGAAATACTAATTAACAAATATCTATATTCTACAGGCTAATTCTCTGTCAACGCAACCACTCTCTTCTGTCACTGGCTGTTCGTTTCAGTTCCGTGTAATTGTCAGATCTTATTCCCTTTTTGATATTTTCCAAATACTTCTCCCTAGACCATCCTCTTCCTTTCTTTTCCAGAAATTTCGTATCAAGAATGTATGTGATGAAGTTTCCCATAAATTTTATTTTCCTCGTTCTCATTACCTTTAACAGTTTTCTCCCTTCGTTGACTTCACTTAAGACTTTCAGGTTGTTTTTTCCCCGTCAAGTTCGTTCTTGTCTTTTTACATCATATCCACATTTCAGAATCTTCAATTCGAGTTCTTTAAATTTAGCCATTCATAAATAATTTTGCAAAGAATTTTCTTGTGTTTGTTGGTTAATATATTTTGTTTGTTTGTTTGTTTTGCCAATGCAATCTAACACAATTCTTCTCTTCACTTATGCTAAGAATTTATTTTTCTCTGTAACTACATCAGCAAGATAACAAGACTGGTTCACTTTATGACATCTGACGTCATCAACTTTTATATTGGTTATAATTTCTTCCGCATTTTTCTGTGTTACCATTACTTTCGTTTAAAGTTTTTTCACTTTTAATTTCCTTAGTTTAAGAGTATCTCATAGGACTTCCAGCATTCTATTCATTTCTTTTCTGGAGTATTCAACTAATATGACATCATCAGTAAATCTGATATGATGTATCCATTCACCACTGACTTTTATTCAATTTTCTTCTTCATCATCATCTGAATAGCTTCCTCATCGCATAAATTAAACGAATACACAGATAGCAGACATCCTTGTCTAATACTTTTCCAATCCTGGTCTCTTCCCCTGCGTTAGGACGTTTATTTTTTGTGCTTTAGTTCTGATACAAATACAGAATCATTGTTTTTAATAATATACTTTATTTTTTATTACTGATCACATGAAAATAGGAGCACACAATTTTTTTAAGTGTGGCGATAATATGGGGAACACAAACAGAAAGTAAAAACCTTTTTTTATTTCTAGGTATTGGATAGTATTTTTGAGGTATTTTGTACTGCCAAAGTGTCTTAGCTAGTCACTTTTTATTAGTCTGCTTGTCACTACAGCGAATTACAAAAGCTCGTGTAGCTGGTAAAATAATAAAAAAATAGTTTCTGATAACAATTTCTCACACCTTAATTCTCGCACTACAGATCACAGACGTAGAATGGAGAGCAAATTGCGTAAGAGCATTGAAGCCCTATAGCTGTTGGCTGAGAGCGACAGCGCATGACAAGTAATTCGAGTTTGTGACATTGTGGTTAGCTCATGCTCAGACTTTTTGGGCGAAGATCTACACGTCATGTCAGGCAGGTAATTATTAACATTGCACGCATTTTTCTGCAACAATGGATGGATTTACACAGTAGCCTCCTACACTTCCTCGTAATGTGTTTAATTTCTTTGGTGTATCGTAACAGTTTTATCAGTTTCCATTTTTGACGTCTTGCCTGTTTACCAATTTCTCATCCAGTTTCTTTTTACCAATTTCCAGATTTGTTGTCCTACCAGTTTGGCTATTGTACAGCCAATACTACCAATTTCAGCATTTGGTGCAACTCGACTTACAGACGACTAGCCTCAAATAGAGAGCTACAGCCCATGGTTGATAAATGCACGGAGATGAAAAAAGTCATGGGGTACCTCCTAATATCGTGTCGGAACTCCTTTTATCCGGCATAGTGGAGTAACTCGACGTGTCATGGACGCAACACGTCGTTGGAAGTTCCTGCAGAAATATTAAGCCATGGTGCCTCTATAGCCGCCCATAATTGCAAAAATGTTGCCGGTGCAGGATTCTTGCACGAACTTTTCGATTATATCCTATGTGGAACGATCTCAGTGGCCAGATCATTCTCTCGAATTGCAGACAATGTTTTTGATGCCTATCGCGAACAATTGTGGCTCAGTGACATGGCGCTTTGTCATCCATAAAAATTCCATCATTGTTTAGGGACATTGAGTCCACGCATAGCTGGAAGTGGTCTCCAAACAGCCGAACATATCTATTTCCCGTGAATGATCGTTCATTTGGACCAGAGGACCCAGTCCATTCCATGTGAACATAGCTCACACCATTATGGAGTCACCAGCAGCTTCCACAGCGCCTTGCTGACAACTTGGGTCCATCGCTTCGTAGGGTCTGCGCGACACCTGAAACCTACCGTCAGCTCTTACCAACTAAGATAGGGACTCATCTGACCAGACCGTGGTTCTCCAGTCATCTAGGGTGCAACCAATATGGCCACGAGCCCAGGAGAGGCGCTGATAGTAAAGGCACTCGCATCTGACGTCTATTGCCATACCTCATTTACACCACATTTCATCGCGCTGTCCTAACGGGTACGATTGTCCTACGTCCCAATTGATTTGTGCGGTTATTTTAAGCAGAGTTGCTTGTCTGTTATCACTGACAACTCTACGCAAACTTCACTGGATTCGGTCGTTAAGTGAAGGTCGACAGCCACTGCAACGTCCATGGTGGGAGACAATGCCTGAAATGTGATACTCTTGGCACAGTATTCACACTGTGGAACTCAGAGGATTGATTTTCATAACGATTTCAGAAATGGAATGTCACATGCATCTAGCCCCAACTACCATACAGGGTTCAAAATATGTTAATTCCCATAGTGCGTCCTGAATGACGTTGGACACCTTTTCACATACGTTGTGTACACGATTCTGCCACCACCTGTATATGTGCATATTGCTATCCCATGAGTTTCGTCACCTCAGTATAATACAGGTACTTTGGACACTACATTAATTATTGATCAGAGCAACACATGATAACTTGACATAAGGCAACACTGACGACCAGTGGAGCTACACAAGCATAACACTGGTGACAAGTCTTCGTTACTCCCTCACCACACAATGCATACGTCGCATGCACCGTGTATATGCCAGTGCGGTGGCTTCAGATCGTTTGGATGCTTCTGGGCAAAAGTAAATTAATTTGTTATAACAAATACCCAAGCACTGAGCAAGTATGGAGAGCATATTTCTCGCAAGTAGTAGGATCCCCCTTCATCTCTGACATACAGACAGTGAAGAAATTATTGCACTCCTGCAGTCCAATAACGAAAACTGAATTTGATCGAAGGGTCCTGGGCTGAACCGCTAAGCTTGCGCGCCATTACCCGACAGCACGATGACATCGACGAGCGCTCCCGCGACGAGCGTGGTCACATGGTAGTGGGGAGGGGGTGGATTGAGGGTGGTTTCGTAGGGCAGTAGCATGATGATGTCATAGGCTTGGTGCAGTTGTCCAGATGCGATGATGTCAGAATTCTGGGAGTACTTATGCTGCTGTCAGAGAAATATAACAAGTACACCTGCCTGAGTACCTTAAGCTGGCTTCAGTGGTTCCGGAATGCTGATTCTGATGTCAGCGATGTTCGCCCAGAACGTTCAGTCACCTTCTACTACCTGTCGTCTTCGAGCACTACATGCCCACTGAGAACCACTGATTGTATCATGGGGTGGACCAGATCAACTAGTACGGTCACGTAATCCCTGGCAATAATACGATCGTGATGTGTAACTATGGAATTCCTGCCATATTTCACGCTGTGAACGTAAACCTTGCCCAAAATTGAAAATAGAGTGAAACTAGACTCATCGGACCAAATATCTTTGTTCCATTGCTCCAGACTCCAAATTTTATGGCTTCGGCACAACATTTTCTAGTCACGGGCATTTGGATCACTGGTGAGTGGTTCTGTAATTTCAGCTCGCCCTGCAATTCGCTGCTTATGGAGCTCCCTTCCCCTGTCGTCCTCTTATTTTTGGCCACAATCCTCTTCGATGGCCGTCCGTCACGACCACTCAAAACACACTGTCGGCCGCGTTGTGACTTAGCAGTTGATGCACTTCCACTTCTCTGAATACAGTATAAATCCTCGATATGATGTCTCTTGAAACACCAAACACTTAGGCTACCTTGCTTATGGAAGCACTCACCATACGAGCACCAGTAATTTGCCCACGTGCGAATTCACTTAGGTCCGACATAATGCATTCACGTCTACACAGGACACTTATCTGATCACGACTGACACTTTTAACATATTGCACTTTTGCACTTTGTAGTTCGTGGTCAAATACAACAGCCCAAGCTACAGGTTTGGCTAGCATCAGCATTTCTGTTAAAGGAATAATTTTATCTTGGAACTCTTCCATTTGGTCCGTGTTTGCATAGAAAAACAGTAATATCAGAAATTGAGTCCGCCTTGATGCAAAACACCTTGTTAGACGTTTATTTCTTTTTTCTCCCAAACTAGTTTCGGAGACAAATATCACCATCATCAGTGGTTTTTTTAAGTCTTATTTATTGTCTGTTACAGCATGTTTTAAGCAACTATTGTCGCTGTTTGCGACATATTTTCTGTGCGCTTTTTTTCTGTTGCCGTTTTTTACTTAGCACTTAGCACAAAGTGCAAAAGTTTTGTTTTTCCGTGTATAAAAGAAACTACATACCATCCAACGAACATGACATGATGTTCGCTAAGTAAAAAACGGCAACAGAAAAAAAGCGCACAGAAAATGTGTCGCAAACAGCGACAAGAATTGCTTAAAACATGCTGTGACACTCGATAAATAAGATTAAAAAAACCACTGATGACGGTGATATTTGTCGCTGAAACTAGTCCGGGAGAATAAAGAAATAAACGTATAACAAGGTGTTTTGCGTCAAGCTGGACTCAATTTCTGATATTACTTTTTCATGTGCAAGCATTCGTTTCTCGCGATGTTTCTTCTTTTTTTTTTCCTACCATTGCGTCACCAGTTCACCAGTCATGTCCGTATCAAGACACATTGGCACCACATCGGTCTTCACTTTCCTCTTCGTGTGCATGAGGTGAAGAGGAGGACACCAACCATATACTTTCGCTTGCTGTAATCAGACTGAACAGGCAAATGCCCTGTTACGAGATTTACGTAGATCACCATACTCTAGAGGAAAAAGGTAAGCTAAAATAGCTCACAATAGTTTTGAAAACACCAGTTCATAAATAAGCTGTGCTTCCACTTGTTGGCGCATTTGTCACCGGAAATATCTTGTAAGCAAAACACACCTGTACTACTTAGTGTTGTTACACCAAACAGACAGACAAAAATCGGTCCAGTTACAAAGACATGAAATCCCTCTACGATTAAAACAGAAATTTAGAAAATGCTGTGCCAGGAATCTGGTTCGTATTACATACGCAAACACAGGAAGGTTTCTCTCGCTGCAAAAGACTGAAGGGACATCAAATACACCGAAAGTTACAGAAAATGGACTTCAACTTTGTGCAGTGTAATTTCTAAACCAGTCACTATTATTCCATAAATCTTCTAGTACTGTGCTCAGGACAGAAATGACACATATATTGAAGTATTCGATATTACATAAGCATCAGAAGGACCATCCAGAACTACTACTGAATGACAAAAAAAAATCGCTTTCTCTACCCTTTTGGATAGTACTAGAGTAATTAAAGGACTAGGCTGATCTTTCCCACTCTCTAACACACTCTTTGCTATTAAGCTATATAATTTTCACAATAAACTCTGTCCTTATATACTCTGAAAAGTACCGAAACCTTGACTCCCTGTTGTGTTGAAAGTAGTGCCTCATTTCCAGGACAGTGAGTACGACACTCCGTAATTAACTTGGACTCTAAGATGTTACTCCATCAATGTCTCACATCGTCATTGTATTGCTATTTTGGATATTATTAGATAGGAAAATATTTCTGCTGCCTCTGATGGTTGCAGATTTACTGTTCTGTAGTATTCGAAATGGTATGAACAACATCTTTTTAAAACTTAATACTAGAATATTGGTCTGGAACCCTAAACCTAAGAAGTATGCAATAGAAGGCTAAGAAAACAGCTAGAAGAAAAGAGTGTAATAATTCTGTGTTTCACAATAACCCAGAGACAACTGGATGAAAATACCAAGAATAGTTCAAAAATTTGATTATAGGCATCAGTCATTTCTTAATAGTCATCTGCAGAGAATGAGTCAATGCGATGAAAATGTTAAATGCTTACGAGAATTTAGCCCTTCTCAAAAAAAGTAATAGGTGACGAAATTTTGGTGGAAGGATGAGTTCCAAGTCATGTTGTTGTTACAAGAGGATTGGCAGATGTTTACATCAAAAACAGACACAGAAATTCACCGGATTCAATTTCCTAAGAGGAAAGTGTTTATACACTCCTCTGCTGTGGACTCTTGCTACTGGAGTGCGCATGATAATCAATTCAACCAACGTAATATAACAAAAGCTTTTATGACTCATGGTGTGATCAAGGCCATCCAGGTTTATGTTTTCCGTCATTTCCCTGAATCAGTCCAGGCAATTGTCGGGACGATTCCCCTTGTAACCTACCACGTCCTAATCGGCCTGCTGGATTGCGATGTAACTGACCGTGATCGCATATGTGTAATGAAATTTTACAATGCGTAAGGTTATCGTTACCGAAGGAAAATAACACCGATTAGTTGGAGGAAAGTGTACAACAGACTCTTCTGAAAGAAGAATCTATTCTAAATTTAAGCAAAATACTGATAATAATTTTAAAGCTGGTGGAATATAGTGCAATAGCTCACTAACCGCATAGGTGGAAAAATGGGTACCACGTAATATTTACTACAAGAATCACTGATAACACAAAGAAAACACTGATTGGCTAAAAAAGGGATAATTAAACGGTCGACAGCTCGCTACGGCAAAGAATCTCGAGAATCTTCAGAAATGTAATGGCAAAGAACTTTAAGCAAATAATCACCGGCGTGTCAATAAAAGGTTATCAGGCTTTTCCACAGCACAACGGGTTCACGAGAAAATAAATGAATCAGAAAGCACTGAGTTTACAGTCATCATTCTGAAATACTAAATTTTGAAAGTAACGTTAAATGAAATTACTGGCTAAATAAATGACTGGCTTAACTTAAACTTCGTTATATAAAAAATTAACTTTCAGTAACTACAGTGTAACGTAATGAAAAATTTAGAAAATGGGAAGCAATTTACTTTTGATTATTGAAAGATTGAACTGAGTTTACTTTCAGAAAATGAGCAACCGTTTTACTTTTAAAATAAGACCAATAAAATATATAGCAAGCCAACAGACGTCACTCGCTGAGCTAAATACAGAATAAATGAAAATGTGCAATCTTAATTTGTGCTATATCTTTAGTTATTACTTTTGCCAGTAAGATTTTACTTTACTTTAAGTAGCATCTGTTATGCAACACAATAATCAACAGTTACTGCCGCAGAAAATTTAGACTGAAACTGTATTTTTAGACACACTAACTGGCAGTAAATAGTTAATCGGCGATTGCATGGAAAGGAAACGGAGCCTGCTTGGTAATCATGTCTGAGGACAGTGACAACACAGGTGCCCTACAAGTTTTAACTATTCCAAGTTATTATTCAAGTTATTCACACTTCGTGAAAGAAATGTTGCTGGGCAAAGCCTCTACATTACTATGTTTGTCAGTTAACAGACTTATGATGTTGTAGCTGTGCGGACGACGAGTAATGTAGCAGACTACAATGCTGAGTTACCGTTGTTGCTGCTCCTGCTGTTCGATTAGAACCCCGAGCCGTCTCCAGAGCCACGGATATTCATGAGACAGGCAGTAGTTGGAATTGCAGCTTCCTCCGCTGTTCACTCCTACCGTACGCTTAATACTTGTGGATTAACGAATCACGCGTGTCTACACTGGCCCGAGCATAGCTGCACACCGCGTCGGCGGGAGTGCCAACAAACACTTCCGCACTCTTTCATGACTCAAGCTGCTCTTCTTCGTCTCTGCTCGCGACGCGACAGAGATTCGTTCTACGCAGAGATAAATAACGGCACAGCTACTGCCATTTTGGCGTTGCTATCGATACATTTCTGTAAAGATCTCTTGGCTATTACCCAGCAATTTACAATATTTTCATTGTAATTACGATCAATTATATACAGTCTAAATTAAATACACTAGTACATCGATAACATATTAAATGTAGTCTCTGTTATATAGCTTACAGCTTCATAATCAAAAGTACAGTGCAAGCTATCAACGAATATTAAACGGCTAAAATTTTGGATGGTGCAGAAGGTATTTTATCTGCATTTTCGGTGTTACACCCTGAAACGACACTGCTGACTCCCTTCCCATCCTTGAAACATTCTGAATTTCTGCTCCGTCTCTAATGATCTCGATGTCGATGGTACATTAACCCCTAATCCTCCTTCCTTTTCTCGATGTAGACTGAGTTCCCACTTTAACAGCAGTACGAAGAGGAATTAGCTGCATCGGTATCCAAGTACTCAACAACCCATCATAATGTATTAACTGTTTTGAGGGTAATGAAAGGAAGGTTGTTATTGAATAAGACTTTTTTTTGCAATTCCTCCTATTCTATTGCAAGCATCATCTCAAAGAATCTCAAAATTTAAATATTAGGCTCTATTTTATTTAATATTCCCATAGTAATGTAACAATAGTTTCTAAATCCAAGTTATCTCAGTGACTGCACTAATACTAAATCTACATCCATGACTTCTTTCAGCATCCCAAAGACACATTCAACGAGACCCACGTAATAATATTCATGAAATGGCCGGGAGGGGGGGGGGGCGGGTAGAGTCTTACATGGAAGTATGAAACGAAATCGAAGCATCATCCAGATTCTACGAAAATTATTTAAAAGCGAATGGGATATCTGGAAGCTGTGAAGCCAGTATACACTCTTGCGGAGTTGAAATTTTGGACATAGCTCAGAACTAGATGTCAATGCAATATCAACTCGCTTTCTTGTTGGTTTCATCGGTAGAGGCGGTATTAGGACGAAAAAGTTCGTTGACTCCTGACATCTTTGCTGCCCTGCAGGATCAGCAAGCTATACAGGTAGTATCAGATTGCTTTCCGGGCTTATATATAAAACTATTTAAGGAATATACTCTCATCAAAATGTTTAAAATCCTGTGATAAATTTTACACAAACAAGACTAAAAAGCACAAAATAATTATTTCAGTTATATCGTTCTTTTAAAAAAGGAACCTTATGATGACTTTGAATGAATGTCTGAACTGTGGACTGGATACTAATCTCGAATTATCATGTAGTGTGTTGTAACTGCAAGGAGTGTGCTTACTGTGTATTATTGTTCACAGAACCTTATGCCAACTGATTGGGCAATGCAACTCCCAATCCCAATAAAGAAATGCAGTCTCTGCAAAATACATTAAGCCCCTTAGGCACTGAATCCTCTGGTCCTGTTCAGAACTGATAACTATGGTCCCTGTGCACATAACAAATAATTAAATTGTCTTACCTCTAAAACAGCAACAGTGGAATGTGATATATTCTGGTCTCTCTCTTAAAAAATATGAATGCTAGCTACAGGCTCATCAGTGTGCAATGCTGGCCATAATACTTGAAATTCACATGAAATTCTTTTGGCTGATAAATGGGGTCATTTAAGAAAATCCGGCATCTTTGAAAAGTATTTAACCTGGACAGGGAGGTGGTACAGATTGTGGTGAATTAGAAACAATGATTTTTTTGTGAAATTATATTGCAAGTTACGTTTGTGTCTGAAAAACATTCCACAACTGAATTTACAGTGATCAAAAAAGGAATATATCACATGTACCAATTGGCCCATAAACATTGAGATTTTTACAGCAAGTATCTAACCTCATTAATCCAGCATAAATGTAAATCATCAGATTACATAATGTTCTGTTAACAAATCTTAAAAGCATTACAAAAGTGAAATATCCTACTAGCCTTTTTATCCATCAGTTTACGTACATTCTGGTGCTACTCAAGAGTTACAAATTATCAGCCAACTCATCTATACTAATGTGCTGCAAAAAGAAAATCGTAATTTTTTAAAGTCTTTACCTTGCTTGCATGAAGACTTCTGCTTCCATGTTCTCGTAATTCCTACATTAATCTAACACTTGGTGGTTTAGCAGAGCACGCTATAAAAACTGCCTACACCATCCTCTTTCACTCACAGACAGCTAACTACAACTATGAGACCAGTGTTCTCTTACTCAAACATTACAATCTCTGACCAGAAGCACTATCTTTGGCTCTGCGGTCAGAGACAAACATCGTTTATAAAATCATATACTAGTTTCATTTTAATTTACATTAATATTATTATCGTATTCGGGTGCCACGTACAAGTGTGTCCCAGTAGACTCCTTTCACAGCCCTGCAGCAGGGTTTAACATATTTGGCACACATTTGGAAGTACCATGTATAACAAATGTTTGGTAAATTTATCTCATTACATATAAGTAGAAACTTTGAGTAGTATAAAACCATTACAATATAGTCTGAAGGACCATTATAATGTAATATGTCATGATTGCAAAAAAATAATCTAACTGTATAACCTCATTTAATTTGAAATAATTGAGAGTGCTCAGGTGCACTAGTATTAATCATAATCTGGTTACAATATGAGTAAATTGTCCCATAAACAAGGTTGCTGACAAGTAAATCATCTAAAGCAAAATCAGTATACACTCCTAATCAGCAACATAATGGTATAGGATTGGACAAGGGAAAGGAAGAGTCATGGATGGAGCCTATGAGCATGTTGAAGTGACTACATCACAAAGTCTTTTTGTTTTGTGCAGGTTCAACAACTTAGTAGTGACCAATGTGGAGTGCATTCAGTGTAGCAAGGCAACTGAACTCCTTATTATGTTCCTCAGTGATGTGCAGAGATACAAGAGGTACTGAGCAACAAATTACTTAACTTGTTGGTTACTTGAACTGTATACCACAAAGAAAATTACATTAACGAGACGAATTACCTCATATTATTGTATCAGGTAAGCATCTAAGACCAGAAAAACGTTTGAAAATGATTTCCTGGCATTGTGTTGTTCACAAAATCACTGCTACATTTTTTATTTTAAACAACTGTTGCATGCACACAACAGGAATTAAGAACATGAAGCAATAGTATGCATTAGCTTACTAATCATTTTGAGGAATTTCTGACATTAAAGAGCGTAAACTTCCATAGTTACATATTTGACTCGATTCGAAATTAATTTTGTGTGTTACATAACCTCTTCAAAGTACTTGTAAATCAGGATAATTTTTACTGTTCCTACCCTGCTATTTCGCTTCAGACTATTTTCCCTCCAATAGTAGGTCAACTCCTATATACCATAGCTGGCAACTATCATAATTTCAGTAATGTGATGACCAGCATCATCACTGCTCTTCATAGTAGAGATTTTTCTCAGATCCAGCGACACATATTGTCACTTATGTTGAAGTATGAATACCAGTAATAAATTGCTCCAATACCATGAAGAGAGATAGGAGACTGGATAATGGAATGTATGAAAAGGTAGCAAAGCTAAGGTAGTGGAACATGACCATTTCTACCTATGTGAACATCGAGAGATCTATCTGATCACAAAAATTTCAGCATCCTAATGAAATTACAGACTGGATGAAGCAACAATGCCTTACATAAGAGTGAATATGCAAAATTGAAAGTGTGTTGAGAATAAGAGAAAATCAATAAAAGTGGCATCAGGCTGCGAATTGGACGTAGAATAACCTAACATGACAGTGAACATCACTGGTTCATAACATCATACTATGGCTCTCAGTGGACTTGTATATACAATGATGTGACGCAATTACTTCAGAATACCTAACAGGTAAATCAATAATTGAATGGCTCAAGGTTGTCTTGTACTTGGAATACGTGCAAATCTTTATATTTAAAACAATTGTATAGAAAGTATCAATCAGAGGCTCGAAGTGGATTGCCTACAAACATAAATGCTGATCTTAATAGCTATAAAATGATTCTGGGGCTTCAAGTGGCCTAGTATATGAAATATACACTGACCTTAATAATTAAAGATGTGACAGAAATCTTTTTTGTGGCCCACTGTGTCCTCGATTTGCATGAAATAAATGCTGACCTTAATAGCAAAAAAGGTGACAGAAAACATCTCTGTGGCTCAAGGTGGCTTAGTTTTACATAGTAAGAACATCAAAGCTGAGAAAGTATCACAAAATATTATTTACCTTTAACTTTATATGGCACTCAGCGGCCTATGCGTAATTCATAATGCGAATACGTAACTTAACATGGCTTTTACAAGAACTAGTGCATAAGTAGCAGTATTATATATAATTTTGGCTCTGTATGGCCTGTATGAGTCCGTATTCGACAAACAGAATCATAGAATCGAAGTTCGGAATCATGTGTGTAAAGGCACAATATTTATAGGTTGTGTAGCACACTTGGGCTTCATAAATTTCAGTCTAGCAAATAACCGATATCTCTAACAATGTGAATAGCTACAGGGAATGATATGGGAATGATTGATAAGGGCAGAACACTTTATCTGTAAAGAAAATGATTAACAGTCATTCGTCTTGAACCAAGAACTATAATGGCCAAAGCAAAGAAAAAATGTCATTATAGTATATGCAAGCGTAAAGACAGGATCACTATGCGCAATATAGCTTACTGACTAGGTAAATTTAACATATCACAGTAAATCATGAGATAAATATGCAAAGATGTGAATGAATTGCAGAAATAGTGGAACCTGGAAATGTGATTATTAACCTGAAAAAAAGGTAGTCATGCATGCTAACATAAGAAGGCAGTATCCCATGCAATCACGTAAGGAATGGTGAGAAATTTTTAGCTGCAAAGTTTCTGTGACAGTCTCCCACAAACATCTCCAATCATGTGGCACAAGTAAAGACAGATTTTCCTAGAAAGGAGTCAACATACACAAAATACATATTAACAATATCACTATACAAGAATCATCAATATATCAATATTTCATCAGTACTGGAAAGCAGCTCAAGGCATGAACACTCATTAAACATCAATATTCCATCATGATTCCAAAAATCTGGTGCAGCACATGACGTGAACACTCATTAAATATTCTAACAATACTCTTATCTCTAATGCAAAATGCAGAGAAAAATATCCTTAATACTAATTCTTTATAGGCAATCTACGTAATTTACCTGGTACACTAACAGGAAAATGTTTATACAGCCCTGCCAGGAAACAGTTTGATAAATGTGAATGGTGTGTAGTATTCCATACAAGTTTCTTACGTCATGCTTTCTATGTAATGCATTTCCTGCACACGTTTATGGGTTGGACATTTGATTCTTTCATGTGCTTCTGTTTATGAGCATGTCTTGCTTGGATACAATGAGACTTCAGTAGATTGGTTCTGCAAAATATACAAAATGGATGAGTATAAGCAATGGATATGAGTTACAGGGGAAAGGAAGTAAACTAGACACCATCAAGTGCAAGTGTTGTATCAGATTAGAGAACAAGACTGGCATAAATAAAACATGGCAACATTATAAAATACAAAGAGTGACTAACCTAACAAAAACTGTAATAATAATTCATGATACAATGGTATAAATGTCAGTAGTAATAATATGTTGCTTAGGGAATGCAATAATGGAAAAGTGGAGTAGCTTAGCATTATAAAAAATAGCTCATTTCATGGTATCAGTAAAGCCAAACAGCATCAGAAATAAATGAACCTAAGATATATAGCGGCAATATAGAAAAGGACACAAATTCTTATTATAAGAAAAGTTTGAGTTACAGTTTGCAGCGGTCAGACCTCCCAAAGGATGTGATCCACTGGACACATGTCAAAATAAATGGTATCTCCTTCAGTTGTTGTTTTCATGCACATGCATATGAAAACAGAAAAACTTGCAAGGCCTAAACTCACAGTAAGAAATAATTAATGAAGTTAAAACTGGTGCATAGCAGTAGTATAAATAAAGTATCTGGTTACGCAGAAATTTTGTAGAATAAATGCTGTAAAATTTTCTTCTGAAGTTATTTTGCTGAAATAAGCATGTGTGTTATTTCGTTCCTAATCGCAGTCGTATTCTTGGCGCTAAAACTTACCTTATTGCTTTTTCAGTAATTTCTCATTGTTGCTAAATGATGGAAATTGAAATTCAGTACATATCATTCATTTGTTTCGTAGTTACAAAAGAGGTTAAAAGATGACAAATTCAGTGTATCAGCATTAAAACAGTATGTAACATTGCAGTCTGGGAAAGCAAAATAGTATAAAAGGTAATTTATGTGATGGTACAATCTGCTATGTCGCATTTACATAGCGCAATATAATTGATCTAGTTCTGTGTTTGGCTTGGCATAATATTTGTAGATGTGTTTAGTTTTCGAAATAGATGTTTTCCAATGAAAACACTTGATATTTTGGTGCTGGTGATATTGAACTCTTGTTATTTTCTTGTAGATTGATATGTTACTGATGACTTGGCGATTAAATTCATAGGATCTCTGCGCTGCTGTTAAATCAGATGGGCATTGCGTTTAAAAGGAAGTAACTTTGACGTCGGCGGGCTTCATATATGTGGAGCGGAGTTTCGTTTTGGTTTACATTGCTTTGAAGTAAGCTGTGGCGTGCCGTTATCCGGCCCGACGGTAATGTTGCCAGCGACGCTGCTGGTTTCAAGGACGGCATGGCACTTACCTATTGCAGATATCACACTATGTCTGTCTGTAGCCTCTACGCTTTGAATAGGCTGTACTACCCATTGAACTTGACCTTGAATAATTTGTAACTTTTGAGAAATCTCACTGTTATTAGAGCTGTTGTCAGTTTGTATAGGATAGCAGCGCGGGGTCGGTATGTCGGAATCTGTGTTAACCTCGTCTGTGACGGAATTTCTACTACAGTCAACATGGGTTGTAAAATGGTTCAAATAGCTCTGAGCACTATGCGACTTAACTTCTGAGGTCATCAGTCGCCTAGAACTTAGAACTAATTAAACGTAACTAACCTAAGGACATCACACACATCCACGCCCGAGGCAGGATTCGAACCTGCGACCGTAGCGGTCGCTCGGCTCCAGACTGTAGCGCCTAGAACCGCACGATCACTCTGGCCGGCCATGGGTTGTAAGACCAGTGAGCAACTGGTGTTCTAATTCCTGTCTTTGTATTACTAATGACTGTAAAAACTATTTGTTTTCCTCTGTGTTTTTATGGAGATAGTCTTTGTATCAATTTTCTGAAGTATCAGTGTGAATTTTCTTAAGTATCAGTGTGAACTTTAAGACGTGCATGTAACCGAGTGTCTTGTTGATCTATTCTTTCATTAATGGATTGAATTTCATCTGTAAGCTTTTCTAGGTTTCACGACGCTGATGTCTTAAAGCAGTAATGTCAACTCTCAGAGGTTTGATACTGTCTGCACATTGCCTGGCTATAGCTTCAGTTTTATCGAAAAGACGTTTTTCACTGGCCTTAATGTCTGTAACTATCTGTTTAAAACTATTTCAGTCGCTTCTGTGTGTGATTTAAGCTCCTCTCGTATGTTGGAAAATTGTTCATCATTTTTATTAAAACTTCCATCGAACTGAGTGGTGGTGATATCTAGTTTTTCTCGTATTTCTCGAATGCTGGTCAACTGTTCATCAGTTTTGTTATTCTGTTTAACCACCATTTGCACGAGAAGTTTTTCAATTGATGCATCAGGTGTCACCTGTGTTGTGTTCTGTGGTGTGGAGACATCATCTACAACCATGGACGTCTCGTTTGTTGCATTATCTGCACAATTACTACTAATAGAATCTGACGGATTATTACTAACAGACTGTGTACTTTGCACTACTGTGTCCTCTGACATACTATTGGCATTCTCATTAACTGTTCAAGAATTGGGAAGTTCGTTGACCTCATTCGGTAAAAAATCCTGTTCTGACACCTGCATGTTAGCAATACCCACCTCAGCGTGTCCAATACAGCGGAAACGACAGTCTAAGCAGATGGTAAATTGGGTGAAATCACACTATCAGGAAGCTGTTCAGTATTTCGGGAAATGGAACTCACCTTATCTGTGGTGTTTTGTAAGTGTTGCACCGCAGGTTGGTTACTATCATTCTCAACATTGTTGTCCATAATCAGAAAATCGTCAATCTCGGTATCTTTAATTGTAAGACTACACACTGGAACCCTGACACTTTTGCGCGGCATCCTAAATCAGATACAGAGTACAAATCCAGAGACAAAAGTCAACAATCAACTCAATGGAAAAAGACAGAGCATAAGAATGCCGACGAATTGTGGAAAAAATTTGTACCAGTTAGTAAATTGCGTTGCGCCAAAAAATTTAACTATTATTATCGCTACAGAGTGGTTGAGAGTACAGAATACAGTATATAGGATGTTTCACTAAATGTGTTTGCCTCTGTAAGTTACGAAGTAATAGACGATGAAAATATTTATTGCGGTAGGTCACCATAAAAAACGTTACACTGTCTGCAGAGCTATGAACATAGTTTGTTGTGTTATTATCCAAAGAGCGACAGCAAAAAGATACAAATTTTTAAATATGAACAATAGTTGTTTCTATCATGCACTGGAGTCAGAAACACCAGCTGTTTATACATCAATTTAAATTACACTGCTATCACATGTGGTTTGGGAGCTACAACCCTTCAAAGTTTCAATGAGCAGATACCACACGCCGTAGATAATACATGGCTGTGTGATGGGTGATGGATGTTGTGGCGGTGGGAAGTTGATTTAAATGTGATGTTCAAATGTGTGTCCATGTTCCTGAATGCCCAATGCAGTGCACCTTCTACAGGATCTGCAGACGAGATGTAACATCGCCGGTGTCACGGACATACGTCCTCGATGCGCCGATTTAGATCATCAGGGGATGTGAGCTCAGTGACATAAACACGATCCTTTAGATATCCCCACAAAAAGAAATCTAATGGTGTTAAATCGGACGACCTTGCGGGCCATGAATGAGGACCGTGTCGTCCCAACCACCTTCCTGCAAACTTGTTGTTTAGTTCTTCCACAACAGCATCTGCAGAATAGGCTGGGTGACCATCGTGCTCCTTCCACATATGGACTCTCATGTGTAGACACACATGTTCAAGGACACCACCCAAACTGTCGACTGTAAACGCGCGATGCAACTCACCTGTAGTGTACCTGGGAAGTAGTGTGGACCGATGATTTCATCCTCAAGAAGTTAACACCGTACATTAATTATCAAATAATGTAATGCTCTGTTAACAAATCTTAGAAGCATTACAAAAGTGAAATATCTAACTGCTTTTTAATCAAACAGTTTACATACATTCTGGGGTTACTCAACAATTACAAAATAGCAGCCAACTCAACTATACTAATGCGCTGGCAAAACGAAAATAATCATTTTTAACATCTTTACCTTGTTTGCATGAAGACTTTTGCTTTCATGTTCTCGTAATTCCTACATTAACCTAACACTTGCGGTGCCCTCACAGAGCACGCCTCAAAAGCTACCTACACCATCCTATTTCACCCACAGACAGCTATCTACAACTGTGCGCCCAGCGTTCTCTTTCTCAAACACTACAATCTCAGACCAGAAGCCGTATCTTTGGCTCTGCGGTCGTGCACAGTCAGCGATCCGCATTATAAATCCTATCAGAGACTTACATCGTTTATAAAATCATATACTAGTTTCATTTTAATTTACATTAATGTTGTTATTGTATTTGGGTGCCACATACAAGTATGCTCCAGTAGACTCATATGTCGTTTATAATATACTAGTTTCACTTTGGTTTACATTAATATTACTATCGTATTCGGGTGCCATGTGTAAGCGTGCCCCAGTGGACTCCTTTGACAATAAAAATAAATTTGTGATACAACAAGCTTTTAAATAAGTCTCAAAACCATAAATTAATTAATTGTACAGATTAATTATTTGTACAGATTCAACAAGCTATACATATAAACCTTAAAATTTGTGACACTATGTAATGGTCCTGCCATGTATAAATTAATGATTATGAAATCAAAGTAATCAAAGTAAATAAAATGATAAGCAAATGGATAACATACATCTTTTACATTAGTAAAATGACCAAGAGTAAAATAAATACATTAGAAGGACTCGAGCTTAACGCATGGTATCTGTGTTTTTTATATTTCATCTAAGAAGCATGATTCAGTGTACAGCCCAAGGTTATTTAAACCATCAGCATTTGCAATGAACAAGTCCATAGAGATGAGATTAATATAATAATTAATGTGCACAAAATGCGCTGTGCAGCCTCTCTGTAGGGCATATTTGCTTTTATTTTAATATATAGTCGACATTCAGGTGCGGTGCGAGCCACTTAGAATGGTTAGCATTAGCACTGTGTCACTTTTCTGTTATGCATCGATCATCTGAATTTCTTAGTCTGTATAAAATCGTTCTACCTCACACAGAGAAAGTATGATTTTACAACAGACCATAAGTGGATAGCCGATCACTGCGTTCATCTGAAGTATGTACAAAATTCATCATAGTACTCACATTGACAATTGTGTTTTAGCTGTCCATTTCAACACGCCCTAACACTGTGCTAATTTGCGTGTGCCGTAACTTTCCACCACATTCACTAATGCAAAAGTACCTTCTTCAAATATAAGTCAACTGGACTATAACTTTTGTACATTTATTACTTTATGCCTCAGCCTGGTTCCATATAACTAGAGTATTCTCAATGTTTCAGCATTTTTAGTAAGCCAGGACAATACTGTCAATTCATAGGACAAAATTAACCTTTGTATATCATTATTGTATCACAACCACACATGAAAATCGACAAAAGCACAGAAAGAACAAGAAACACACGCTCAAATGTGAACAGAATATTTACTTAGAACTTGTGAGGTACAAAAGCAAATGTAATAATTCAAGGCGCATTCACACTACTAAGGTTTCTATTTACATGACTTTCAACACTACTAATACTAATTCAGATTTCGATCTTAACCTTATTGGAACATGACATTTACAAACAATTAGTAATTAAAGCACTTCTTTCAGCTGCAAATCATTCATCTCATTTGGTCCAGGTGTACTGGAAAAGTCAAACAGAAGTAATACTTAGAGTTAAATTTTTAGTATTTCAAACATCATAACGGATTGTCCACACAGCGGAGAGTCTAGTTACACAAATATATAATTGTCTTCCTTTTCTTCACCAAACATAAACATACTAATCTCCAATGGGATAGTGTCATTTAATTCCTATCAGACATCTAGAAGTAGTGAAAATTCTCAGTCAGGTCATGAGTCAGTGTATCAACATGTAGTTTCTGTCTATTACAGTGTACTGTAACCACCGTACACATACAAATACGAAAGTGTCTTTTGGCCTTGCATTCCTAGTAACTACTATTTAGATACACATATCAGTAAGTGTTGAGGAAACATAGGCAGTGCAGTGACTATCAATCAATTTATTTGACATACACAACTAATGACTGAAAATTTCCTTCACCTGGATGCTACTAGTCTAAATTTTCTCATTGTAGTAAATGTCCAAGCACTAATAGTACGAACTGTCCAAATAACTCTAGGTATCCTACTCAACGTGTCTGTTGACTGTGTACATTTGTAAAAAGCTTTTCAACTGAGGGAAAATTCTCGCTGTTTGGTTTCCTTATGGGCAAAATCGTAATATTAGTATTTATTTAAACTATTGTTCACATTGAAATGTTTTCCATGCTGGACAAGTGAAGTCTGAAGTGGTAGGTTTACCAAATGTGGGCATGTAATCGTTTACAGTTCTTGTAATGATTAGGCCAGCTGCAGTAGAGTTTGTGAATATATTATAAAGAGCTACTACATATACTACTACTCTGGCTCTTGCAATAGAGGAAATGTCCCTCAGTATCAACTGACACGATCTGTAACAGTTTTGTTGGTACAACAGAATGTAATTTTGTCTGACAGCATTTGTTTGTGGGTCTTCTTTTGTGACATGTTTTAAACACGTTTTGTATTCGCCTCCTCATGTTGGAAAAATACCAATGCAAGTAGATTGTGCCATAATGCCAACACGTATGTTGCATGTACTAAATTAAGGGACTGCCACATGCGGCTGGAATGCAAATATACCATGTGTCAGATCGTACATCACGTCTATATAATACAACATCATTATGTATTTTGTACTGTTTTTTTTTTCATTTTTCAGTTGTGTTTTGTGAAAGTCGAGCTTTAACTTTAGATTAGTACTGATCAGGATTTTTCAAACCAGCCATATTTTTTATTTATTTATTTAACCTGATCAGATTAGGGCCATCAGGCCCTCTCTTACATTGGACCAGTGTTCCACACATGCAGCATTTCACACATCAGAGTTACATCATGACCATAGTTTAAATGAGAAAATTAGCTTACTCTAGTGACAATATGAATAAAGAGTAGTGACTAAGACCTAATAAAGTAAATGCGGCAGTATTTTTACAACAGGTGCTATATATACAGATTATGATAAAAGCAATAATAATAACAGTAAAAAACATCAAATAACAATGATAAACATGACTAAGACCTAATAAAGTAAATGCTGGCAGTATTTTTACAACAGGTGCTATACATGCAGATTATGATAAAAGCAATAATAATAACAATAAAAAATGTAATAATAATGACAAACATGAGAAAGATTGGCAATAGTAATGAAGGTTTGTGCAGATGTTTACTAGTATAGCGAGTTTTGGGGAAGAGAGATTTAAGGAGGGGGAAAGAGGGAAGTAATGAGGTGAAGTGCATTAATGTACAGAGGAAGGCATTACTGTTGCTTAAGTAGGTACGTCATTAACTGTTTTTTGAAGCTGGACATGTTTTTAAGTTCTCTAACATAACGAGGGAGGTTATTCCAGAGTCGGGTTCCCGCTACTGTGAAGGACTTGGAGAAGGTGACAGCAATGCAGTGGAACGGAGAGGATTTTATTATAATGGGAACGTGTGTTTCTGTCATGTTGTTCCGACATGAGCGTTAGGGACGAGGAGAGATATGAGGGACAGTGTACATTTATAAGGCAGTAGATGAGACAGAGTGTATGGAAATCTCTGCGTTTGTCTGCGCGCAGCCAGGACAATTTTGCATATGCTGGTGAAATGTGATCAAAAAGTCGAACGTCACAGATATATTGGACGCAGGCATTCATGACTAGTTCTAGACATCGGGAATTTTCCTGAGAGAGGCCTTGTAGGGTAATATCGCTGGGAGTATAAGCGTTTGTACTAATTTCTTTTTCAGATCGAAAGGGAAGAGTTTTTTATATTTTTGTAGGACATGAAGGGATGCTGATGCTTTTTTGCACACTGCATTTACGTGCTCTGTCCAATTTAGATTTTCATCTATTATTACTCCCAAACTCTTGCTTTAAAGAATACTGTCTGTAATTACTGTCTTTCATTAGCAACACACCATAATCAGTTGTTTGTTCTATAAGTTCTATGTATTCTCAGCCCGTGTACTAAAGTAAACCTTATAGTAGACAAGGCAGAGTGTCTCCCACTACATTACCTTTTTCTGAAATAAGTATGATTTCAATATTGGACTATTGTAAAAATAGTGAAGGAGTAGCTTGCATGACATAAGAAAGCTTAATGTCTGATGATCACTGTAGACTTTGATGTTTCTTTCAATATAGTAATTAAATTTCGTAATGGCCAAAAGTATAGCCAAAGTTTCCAACTCGGTATCAGAGTAGGCTCACTTAAATTCCAAGAATGTGTCGTAGAGAAACTTATGACATGAACATTTTGCTTGCCATCCTTTTCATTAACTCAGAAGGAACATGCTCCCAAACCAGCGAATGAGGCATCACTCAAAACACAAAAATCTTAGGAGATATCTGGATGATGCAAGATATTAAAGTTAAGTAAGCATCTTTTATTGAATCAAAATCTTTCTATCAGTCACTTGCTCATTTCCTAGGTGCAGTTTTCCTTAATAAGTTCAAAAGTGCTGTGGTATTCAGAAGCTGATGGGGCAAAAATCATCTGAAAAATTAGCATACCCCAAAAAATGTCTTAATCTGTCTTTTAGTTCTGGGATAAAGGAAATTCTTTATAGCAGCTTTCTCTGGATCTGGTGTGTTATTAGATGGCCTAGAAATCCATTTCATCTCTCACAAATTTTGACTTATGTAGACCTGCTGTAACTCCTGCTTCTGAAAATCTGTGTAACGTTCTTTCCACAAAACATAAATGTTCTTCTTGTGTAGGGTTGGCTATTAATAGAGCACGAACATAGTGTGTTACATTAAAGTGACACAAGTCCTTAGCTAATCTGAAGGCAGTAATGAATACAACTGAATTTACTCTTAATCCAAATAGCAATACACATAACTGATAACATCTTCTGGCAAATATGAATACAGTATATTTTATGGATTCTTGTGATAGATTTATCTGTTAATATGAACATCTCAAATTGATGCTGGTAAGGTACTTTTTGCCATGAAACTTTTGCAACTATTCATCTAAATTCTCTTACATAATTCTCAGGGGAATAATAATTTTGTTGATGACTCTTGTATCTGAAACCTGGCAAACGTTTCTACTCAGCTTGGCCACAGCTAGTAGAGGACTGCAATAAGGTGACATTGAGGGCTCTGGAATTACCCATCTGCCCATTTGTCTTACCTCATTAGTGACAGCTGATCACTTACTCTGTGGGTTAGAGTATGTATTCTGACAATATATTTAATGAGGGTGAACTTTTATTTGAAATTCGTCTGTGTTCATAATACTACGTTTTCTATCAAATACATGTGCATACTTTAAAATCAATTTCTTGCATTCTACTTTTTGCAAATAGCCAATAGTTGTAGACTGTGTAACCTTATGTTTTACTTGATTTTCAGTTTTTTCAACCTGCCCACTTGATGAAGGTGTTTATTGGTGCATTCTGTCTTCACCGTAACGAACTTTACCTTGCCAATATTTACCATGCGTGATCTTTGTTTTTACTACATTGGCTACCAATGTTCAGAAAGCATTTTCCTGAGGAAAAGTCGATAATTGTTTTATTCTCTCTAGAAAATCAATGCCGACAACGCATTCTACAATCAATCTACTTACTATTACGAACAAGCAATTTATAAATACATTTGCTATTACAACTTTCACTTGTGTCTGCATTATGATATTTCGTGCCCTCCCAGAGCAACAGCTCCAATAAACCTATAATTCTGCACAGGAAACATTGGTGCTTTTATGACCACACAAATCTCACTAAATAAGTTGGATGACATAGCAGTCACCATAGCACTAATGTCCAGAAAAATCATAGTTGGTGCCATACCTACAATAGCATATACAGTAGCTTCAATAGTTTATTCAGTACGGCCATGTCACTTGTGGTGGTCAGTTGTTAATTCTTCCTTAATGTCCACATCATTGTTGTACAACAATAGATATACAGAGCTACATACATTGCTCCTGTGCCACCCCATGGCCAATATTAGATTGCATAATGTGGACAAACTTAGTCTATCAAACCTGACTTTGTGGGACGGCGCTCTTCTGCCACCTCAATAATATTTGGGGCAGGACACTGTCTTCAGCAGTTGTTTTCAGAAATATGGTTTCATACAGGAGTCTCTTGCATATAGTTGTTTGAAGGTCCCTATTTTGGGGTTCCAACGATTGTTATTATTGTTATTCTGCTAGCGCACATTAAAATTTGATAGACCATGATCAACTGACTGTGCATTGTGCAGTGGGGGAATGCTGGCTGCATCATAAAATTTACATGATAGTGCATTGTTCTTGTGTGATTGGAAGAAAGCACACGCAATGTAGAGGAGTGTGCTGTACTGCTGTTGTTATTGTTCTCGGTCAATTTTGAGTACTCATGTATCACATCAAGTGAAACAAATACAGACATAAAGTGCTCAATATTGATTCCCACAATGTGGACTAATTTGTCCCTTAGATCCAGCAGCAATTTTGCCTTTACCATTCATAGAATGTCCAAATGAGGAGTGATGTTTGGTTTGTGGGGTGCTCAACTGTGTGGTTATCAGCATCCGTACAAAGTCCCAATTTTCACACAGTCCAATTTTTTAACTTTCCAATCTAACCACTGTCACGAATGATGGTGATAAAATGATGAGGACAACACAAACACCCAGTCACTGGGCAGAGAAAATCCCCAACCCAGCCAGGAATCGAAACAGGAACCCCGTGATCCATAAGCAGCAACGTTAGCAACTAGACCAAGAGCTGCGGGCGATAGAATGTCCAAATGTGATATGGGCTCATCACATTACCATGTCTGTTTCAACTACCTTTCAAAATCCTTGTGTGGGTTTCCTTGTCTAATTTTAAACAGTTCGGGATTAAATACCTCTTTAAGGAGTCTTTCTTGGACATAACTGGAACAGTATCTTGTAAGAACACCTTCTTGAAGTTTTCGTAATTTTGACAGTTTCAGCAGTTTTGGTTGCCCAAACAGCAGTTTTCTTTGAATGAAACCTGCGTTGAAGTGGATAATTTACTAATCTGTCCATGTTCTTGGTAACACTTCTTTAAATGGCTTGATTAAAACGACAGAACGAATGCCTGTTTTGTCACAAGTAAAAACTATCTGTCCTTTAATAAGTTTTCATCTAACAGAACAAATGACATTGGAGATGTTGCCTCAATCCCATATGATACATGGTTAGGTGACATACCTGTGTGAGTTGTTCACTACTGTACCTTTCCTCATATATCATAGGACTAATATTTTCATCATCTATCCTAGTGAAAGAGGGTGGTGGGCCATTTACCCTTTGTTTAAATATTGAAAGTTCCTGTTGAATGTCACTGATTTGTGATGTGATGCTGTCTCGCCCTCCAGTTAACCTTTGCCTAGGGCAGTTTTGATTTTATTTACTTCTGGGTTAATCTCTTGTCTCAAAGCGCCTCCCTGTGATAATACCTGGGCACCTGTGTGCTCTACAGCACATGGAAATTCTCAATTTCTTTCGTTTATGCTTGTTTCTGTACTAGAAAACCGCACCGAAAAATCCTTATCATAACTTACTCTTTGTGCATTAAATTGAATTTTAATCTTTGTCTCTCATCTCCAATAAAATTGTCTACTTTAATATCTAGGTCACAAACAGATTCTTTCATCAGTGTGAAATTTTCAGTCTGCAGAGAAGTGTATATTGATGTGAAACCTCCTCGCAGATTAAAACTGTGTGCCAGACCGAGATTCGAACTCGACACCTTTCCCTTTCGCTGACCAGTGCTCTACCGACTGAGCTACCCAAGCACGACTCACGACTCACGACCTAACATCTTTACTTCCGCTAGTAAGCAAAAGCGAAGGTCCTAAGTTCGAGTCTCGGTCCAGTACACAGTTCTAATCTGCCAGGAAGTTTCAGCTTCTTTTATTTGTGCTTTTTCATCGGTTAATTGTCTTATCGCGTCAGGAATGCTTTGATTCGCAGATTCCAATGCTGTGACTTCAGTAGTTTATGCACCTTGTGTAATGACAAATTTGTCACATCAGCTACTCCACCTGCTTAGCTGAGTGGTAATGTGCCTACCATGAAGCGGCCCCAGGTTCGATTCACGGCCGGGTTGGAGATTTTCTCCGCTCGTGGACTGGATGTTGACCTATCCTTATCATCATTTCATCGTCAAGGACGCGCAATTCACTCAATGTGGCGTCACCGATAATAAGACTTGCACCCAGCAGCCGAACTTCCCTGGATGGGACCTCCTGGCCATCAGTGCCACACGATCATGTCATTTAGTCACATCAGTTGACACAACATTTTGTTGTAATGTTAAATTTGATACAATGGTTATAAGTTAGTTATCTTAGAGGATGTCTCGATGCGATTCACCACGGTTGGATGATATTTCAGTATATTCAGCGGACATTTCATTTACCTGATTTGCCAATCGATTTGACAGTTCATTTGAGATTCGTACAAAACCTACATTTGTAATTTGTTGTAAACTACCATAGATTGTGGTATTTACATCTTTCACTGTTCTAACCATTGCACTAATTACTTTGTTTTGATCACTTGATTCAGTTTCACAAGATGAGGCTTCAATGTTCTCAACGTCCGTATCAGTGAATTCACTATCACCAGTATTCGATTCTATCTCGTCTTGGGTTTCAGTTTCCATTTTTTGGATTCACCTGTTTTTATCATAACATATAAGATGACTAAAGAAAAGGTGAAATATCACATATTTTAATTGAACTTCAGCACACATATAACAGTTGTGATGAGCATAAACGTTCTGGAAATACGTTAATTGCTTGAATTAACAAAGAGGAAGTACGCCATTATGCCCTCTCAAGATGCGAAGTCCTTCATATTGTGAAAACTAAATGCAGTGTTTTTAAAACTAATTAATACTGAAATTTGAACATAATGAAGTACCAAATAAAAGTGGTCACTGAATGATCACATCTGTATAGCAAAATCTACTCTATGCATAAGAAAAGGAGAATGTAGGATGTAGCTCTTACCTTTTGTGTTGTGACATAACTTAGATTGCTGTGATGCTGTTACTTGACTTCTTCTTTTTTAACAATCCTTTATCTCTTCAACTTATAACTTTTTTCCGTGGTTTGTTGATTTTCTCAATAACATGTTACATGAAACAAACACAAATAAATTGTTAACAACATAATTTATATACAATGTGCATAACATTTTTCGTTATTTCACAGTATCACCATTGAAATGTATCCAACAATATAAAATGAAAAGAAAATGATATGACTGTTCAAAGTTTAACGTTTGAGTAGCGGGACACACCGCATAGACGACTAGAAAGAAAGAGCATTTCGCTCCTAACCTCAATGATTAGCGTGAGATTGTCTTTAAAGCCATATGTGTACTTTCTGTTGTAACTTTATAATTCTCAAAGCCATGGATAATAGCTGAAAAACAGTGAGCCTGGTGACGCTTGACTATGTAATTGTTACAGCTGCTGTAGAAAATCAGCTTTGCATGAAGATAATGACTGTAATCGAAGTCAGTTAGTTTTATATAATGCAAGCTCGAATGTTGTACTTAGTAATTTGAAAACGATATCATGCAAATGGCGTGCGATGGTAACGTCGCCAAACAGATCACTTCCAACTGGCTTAATATGCTAAATTTACTTAAAATGTTTGTAATTAGTAGAGCAGTATGTTAATTATTCTTCTACTCAATAATATAGAATGCAATTATCAGTATATTATAATTAAATGGTTATCAAGTAATGTAAATTATCTTCTCATCTGGAGGCCGACAAGAGAGAGATAAGAAGCATTCTAGAAATGCATTAAGACAAGAGTTGAAACGAAAGTGAGTCGTATATAAATTTTTAAAACAGTTGAGCCACTAAATTCACACAGATAGTGTTACAGGCACTGGAGATGTACTGGGTAACACCCATTTCATAAAAGTTCCACGACCGGGGTGAGGTCACTTTGACGTCACGCGTAATATCGATGACTGTAGGAACTGCTATCGACCTTCGTTATCCCTCGATACGGGATCCTCACAAGAATTCATGTATGCGTGTCAGATATTTATGAAAACACCGCATTCTTGTAATGTTTTATTATAATTACTGTTATAAATAATGATTTATCGAAGTTTGATGCATCCATGTAAGAGAACTCTCTAAGGAATCAGTTGCTATCGTCAATACTTTTCAAATTAAACATGAAACTTCCTGGTATTATAATTTGCGGAATGTCGTTTCCAGGCAATGGAGCACTGAAAATTCATCAGAAACACTCCACCATCACCATTAAATGTCAATTAATAATTTATCAACTATGTAAGGGTCCAAGGGATAACAAGATAACCAACGCATGAGACAAATACCAATTGCCTAAGTAATTAATAACATCGTGATATCTGCCATAGAAAAGTATCGGTTCGCATCTCTTCATATGCAATTTTTTTTCGTGTTAGAATTGTTGACACATTATGGAACTTTCTTATGCATAAAATACATGTATGTTCTGTAATTTTCGATGTTATTTACATTTCCTTCTGGTTAGAGAAAGAAGAATGAAATAAATATTTTGCTATTTCCGAGTGTGTGGTGAGGTAGGAATCTAAGAGAACAGCTCAAATTGCTGCGATTGAACAAAATACATATTCTCCATTCTCACAAATATCTGGCTCTTTATTTTCGAATATGTGGCGATTTCCAGGTGTGTGGTTAGGAAGGAACCTTAGAGGGCAGCTTCTAGTGAACTGAGAAGCAATAGCATTCATGTTCATCCGTGTCACAAAGTAGATAGCAGATCTCACGGTAGTCGATATTGTGCATGACGTGAAGATGACGTCACTTTTGCAGGAAGTGGTGTGAAATGAGTGTTACCCATATGTACTCTCTGCAGAATGATTACGTCATGATGATAGCCTATGATCCTTCCTCAGAAGTTTGCACTCCGCGTGGGCAACGAAATGTCTTCTAGCTGTTCAACTATCGCTTTTTGTAGAAAACGTTTCTTCTAATATTTACTAATTATGGCACCAGTAACCTGTGAATAAAAACAATACCAAAAGCACCGCACATTACCATACTTAGTACGGTGTAGGAAAACCGCTGGCATTTAAAACAGCTTCCGGTCGTCTCCGAACGGATAAATAAATGTTCCGTACTGTTTCAAGAGAATCGCATACCATTCTTCCTGGAAAATGGTGGCAAGTTCAGGTGGATAGCGATCATGCACCCTTCTCTCCAAAGCAGACCCCCTCATTTCATTAATATCGAGATCTTGTGACTGTGGGAGATGCAATAATTCATCCTCGTGCTCACAAAGCCAGGCGAGGACGATGCGAGATGTGTGAACAGAAGCTCTGTCGCCTTCGAAGAAATCATAACCACTGGAGAGCGAACATTGTCTCTTGGAATTGACCTGATCAGCCAAAATGGTCCTTTAACCCGTGTCAGTAATGCGATCTAGCAGAGAAACAGGCTGGCGAAAAAGTCACCGAACCCCCGCCATGTTTCACTCTTGACAGTAAGCAAACTGATTCATAGGCTTGGGATGGCGTACGATCGATGGAAACTTCGCCGGAAATTGGAAACAGTGTGAAAGACTCATCCCAGTAAATCACTATCTACCAGTGCTCCACAGACCAGGTCTTATGGCTTCGGCACCACGATGTAACGGGAATTTGCATCACTGACGAGTGGTTTTGGGGTTCCAGCTCACCTTGAAATTCTCAATTTATGGAGCTCCCTTCCCGTTGTTTTCGTACTGACGAGGTTCACAATTGCGACATTCAGTTCTGCAATGACTTTTCTAGCTGTCGTCCTCTTTAATAACTTCCGTCACGATCGCTCAGCACGGACTTACGTCTGTGTTGTGACTTAGTGAATGACGTTCTTCCGCTTTCCCTCTATGCTGTCTCCATCTTCGATACGGTGCCTCTTGAAAGAAAAGTTTCGTCCACCCCGGTCACGAAAGCACCCACCCACCATAAGAGCACCAACAATCTGCCCACGTTCAAATTCACTAAACTCCCACATAATGCACTCACAACTACACAGAATTTTGTTCTGAACCCTGCTGGCACTTGCAAAGTTTTGGGGGCGTTGTACAGTGCCGTTTGTGGTTATATGCAACGGCGCCATTTGCAGGCTTCGCTAGCATCTGCATTTCCGTTCAAACAGGAATCTTTTGTGATGTTTTCATATTTTTGCCCAACCCTTGTATATTTCTGACTTTCAGCCAACATGGATAACCATTATAACTCTGTCCTGTTATTCTTCATTGTAAAGTGCCTGACACTATCGACATGCCAGGAAGTAAGCTTGGGAGTAGGTTTCCGTTAAATTGTGTTTGATTGTTCAAGTGTTACTATTTCCATTCCCTGTAAATTCGGCTTCATCGGTAAATAGTACGAACTGAAGCACAACATAACCCTTGTCTAAGTAGCAATAAAACACAAGACCCAACACGTTTCTCTAGTGTGAGATATCGCGTACTGAAATGGGTGCAACCTTCTTACATGTAATTCTTGCCACACACTTGTTTGTGGAACGTTGAGACGCGTAGAGGATCGTCACCTGCTAGTCGGTTGACTGCAGTGAATTACTTTAAAATATTTTCGTGTTCCTGCACGGTTTGTTGAACTCCCCGTTCACAAGAACATGCGCGCTGCGCCGTCTATGGCTTTCACTCAGTGCTAAAAAAGATCGGGAAAAACCACACTGACTCGAAGTTCGATGTTCCGCCAAGTGGAGTCTGATTTCGTAAACATATAGAATTCGTAAACACGCAACATATCGCTGTGTTTTGTGTTAATGGCAATTTGTAGCTTATTTAGCGAACTCTTGTATAAAGAAACAGTTGCGAAATGATTCACTCGGGTGCACTCACAGTCTCATGTACTCATACAGTTGGAACAAACAACAATGAATTGTAGATTCAACAACACTGTTTCATGGCAACAACCATATGGAGCAAAGTGTACAGGTGGGAAAGATATAAACAATGGGAAGATTTTTGTTACGGATCCTCTGCATTTTTCATATTACTTCATTCGTTTAGCTAGTTGCGGCCCTCTAGGATCACGAGTGATTTGTTCAGTACATCTTACTTCTTCCCAGTACCTCTTCATCCTCTCGTTCCTCCCCATTTTCTTTGCTTGGAGTCCACCAACGACCTTTCACTGTATTCCTATAGCTGAACCTATCCTGCATTGCTGCTAATTGTTTTCCAATTCCCCTCCCCCAGTCCCTTACTTTTTATATAGTTATTCCCAACGAAGTAAGCTGAGTTCCACATTTCTTGCTCAACCTATTGATCAGAATTCTCATAATGTGCGCAAAAAAATCTCAGACTGCTCTCCAGTTTCATGTTTGAAATTGGCTCAACACACTGATACAGCTGCTGCCTTGATCTGTATATCCAGACTTCACCTTCTTCTTTCCTCTGGATTGATTTTACTGGCGTTCAATAGCGAGGATATCAGCGCACTTTTTTCGTGTTCGAGATGTCTCTAAAGATCTTTCGATCTGCCTTCCCCAGGTAGACGCAGGCTCTATTGTCCAAGGCTATCATCTCCGGTGCGTGGGATGAGCTATTTCTGATTGTTGGTATATAATGTCTCAGTTTGTGGTTACGGGACAGGTTTTTCTTTCCATAGATTCTCTTTGCAACAAATTGTAGTTTTTAGTGTGTTTGAAACCTGTCTACTACGCTCTTGTTGGTCTGCAACTTGCCTTTATGTTTTCCCCCAAGCAACGGAAGTTGTTCACATTGTCCACCACGTGATCTTCAACCTTCCAGTGATCTCTGCATTCAGGACCTGTTTTTTATTGTACGTTTTCTTAAGGCCAGCTTTTTGTGCAACTACAGGAGGACTTTCTGGTGCATCTTCTTCATTCTCACGTAACAATGCCACACCATCAGCAAAGGCTAGACAGGCTATTGTGGTGTTATGTTTTATTTTCTACCACATTTGTACTCGTTCAATAGCCGTTGACCTAGCAACAAGCTGAATGTTGTAAGTGATCGCCCACTCCGTGACAAACTCCTGTCTTTATTTCAAAGCTTTCCGATACTGAGTTTCGGTACCTGACCCTAAAAGTTTTAACGTACCAGGTGTCCCTCACTAATTCATGTGTTACTGCAGGGCTGGTAACGGCGTGCCAAACTGCACGCTAGTCCAATCTGTGGGCTGCGTGCAGTCTGAGGTTCAACCTGTTTCAGCTATGGTCGATCATTCTCGGAAGTGCCAAGTGCAGTGTCACATTTCACTTAGTATAGCGGTGCAGCTTAATTTGGTCAACACGGCGGTCTTCAGTTCGGCAGAATCGTCGAGTCACCGCTGTTTAACTTTCGCTATTTGTTCATGTTATGCATGACACTGATAGGTCCAGAGGCTTTCTGGACAAAAAGAGAGAGTCTAGCGATATATCGTCACAAGGCTATAAAAATTAATGGGAATAACAGAAGAGAGGGGTGAGAATTCTCAATATCCATTACGCATAATCAACAGGCACCACAAATTTGCTACGAAATGACATTACAACACCATGCATAAAGAATTTAAAGATTTAGTTGACAATGCAAGAGCAAAAAATTACATTGTTCAACAGAAGGGTTCATTGTACTGTACATCAAGAAGAACTTTGTGCTAAATTTGCAAGCAAGAAGCTCGTGGAGGAATTGGTGGTATGAACTGTAAATTTTCTGAAGTCGTGCGCATTATTTCACTGTCAGTCGCAATAATTTTCGATAGAAGTGAACGAAGAGTCTTGGGACTTCATATGCTACTGGAAAGTACGTTAGTTAAGTAAAGGGGCATGTCTGGAACGATTTTTCGGTTTAAAGCCCGCCATTGTTGAATTTATGAGGGAAAAAGGAGTGCAGAAATAAGAACTAGACCATCTAGAATGGATTATATTTATTTAGTTATTTATGCATTTATTTTACCTGGCAAGATTAGGGCCTTCAGGCCCTCTCTTACACCTAACCAGGCATACTCAGATTCAACAAATTTCAGTTTCTACAGAACATTAAGGACATATAACATGTTATACAGTATTAATGTTAAAGAAAAAAATAGAGATTATAAAAGTTGTACAATGATAATTATAACAATCAAAAAATAATTATAACAATCAAGAATAATAATAATAATAGTAATGACTATGTATATGAAAGTAAACTTATCACGCCTTGCATTGTAAGTGAACTCGACTGCACACAATAAAACTATATACGGTGGGAAACTACTCATTTTTGATTTGATGTGGATGCATTTAAGAAGAAAATCGCATTGCGGAAGGGACAAATTCTGACAAAATAATACAGTCCAGCTCCCTAAGCTCACTGGCATTAAAGAAATCCGGAGGTTTCTTTGTCGCCTTGAAAGAATTGCGGGGATGTTTTTGTAAACTCTTTGATGGCATTGCCAGTGTTTCATCTGTTTTGGAGCTATTTTCGAGACAGTTTGTCGTTTCAGATGAGAGCACCGCTGTGTATAAGGAGACAGAATCGTTTGCTCTGCAATGTAATTCCCCTTTTAAAGACAAATCATTCCATGTTAAAACTGACCAGCACGTCTACGCTGTTTTCCTCAGGTAGTTTCCACGTTTCCATAATGAGGTTGCAAAAGTGTTACAATATGTCGATCAACATATGTGAGTGAAGGACCGATTACAAATCTAAATATGTAACGATTACGTGGCAATCTGAGTGCAAAAATCTGTGAAATGTCTGTGTCTGTCCATATGCCGATAGATTGTGCCTGATAAAAAATTATATTATTTCTTCTGTGCATCAAAAATAATTAAAAATACTAAAAATTTGTTTTGTTTGTGATCTATGTTGTTGAGAAATACGAAATATGAAACCAAGTGTGACTGCATAGGCTCTAAATATGGTGCGTTTGAAGTTTAACTCTCTTGTCCCTCAAGCTCGGTCAACTTGGCATGGCAGTGGGGTACGTGTGCAGTCAGGCTGAGTGCTAAGGCCCGTGAGCCAGGGCATGCCCCTTAACCAGATTTCGTGACTGACCCTGTGTTACTGTATTCAGTTGGTTGTCACGAAGTGCACTATGTCATTCCTGTCTACAGGATCGTAAGGTTTAGTAAAGTCGACGAAGATTACTATAACATTTTTATTTTTCACATCCAAATCTGTCCTGCTTCTTTATTTATATCATCCATACATCTTCCATTATGTCATTCTATAGCTCTTTCCTTATCACAAGATCTCCTACACAAAATCTCATTCATCAGTCCTCTGTAATTTTGTCCTGCTATGCTGTGGCACATACCGTTTTGAGTTTCCTGACAGGCACTATCACGTGCTCTGTGGCTGTCTTTTCTTTTATCCATTTTTTGTTTTTATTTGCCTCGTTTTTTGACTCAACACACATATTTTAATTACTTGTTGGGTAACCCTCAATTCTGAAACTGTCATCTAAGACTCATGTCTTACTTCCATATGTTAGTACTTTAAGTATTCACTGGTTGCACACATTCTGAATACAGCATTCAATTTCTCAAATGATCTCCAAGTCATTTTTACCCTCCCATTTATATCTCTTAAGAGTCCCTACACTGCTGTTTCGAACTGTCCAAGTATACAGATTCTTCAGGTGTTTCTGTTATTTCAAGATTAATCTTTACCATTCCCCTTTCAGTATACTGTTTATAAATAAGTATATAACAACAAATAAATAATGATTATACATTATTTTGGTCTTCAAGCCTACTGTCGTATTTGCTCTATTCAGTTCCTCTATCCTTTGCAGAAGTTCTTCTTGAACAAAAAAAGTCATCTGCAAAGTGAATGTGGTTCATATAAGATCCGTTTATGTATATTCATTCTCTGTACCAGCTTGAGCGATCGCATGAAATAGTTTTGGTGAACTGGAGCCCCTTAGTTTAATTTTAGTCTCAGTTCAAAATTTTTCATTGTCTTTGTGTAACGAATGTGTAATATCTATTAACGACATAAAATCGTCGTACATGTCTGCAATCATTATCAATAGTCAATACAATTGTCTGTCTTGATCGTTACTTTAATTTTAATTTTTTTTAAATATGTACATTGAAGCGTTTGAGCCACAGCCATCATCAGAGTCACATTTAAAACGAATCACAGTCATGACACAAGTGTACATGTAAACTGACGTGATATAGTGTATCGAAATTTTAAATGTGGTTCTGATGGTGGCTGTGGCTGAAAAGTGGTAACGGGTATATTTAAAAAAAATAAAAATACAAATAGAGATCAAGAGTGTCAGTCATGGTGAGTAATGGGTAAGATGGCATCTCACTTTGAAGTGTGATATCAGTCTTTTAAGATATGTCTACCTTGCTGCTGTCTTATGTTGTGTCTCCAAATTGATTACATTTTAGTGCTGATCGATCGTCAGAAACTAGTTCATCAAAGAGAATTACGTTCTGTAGTATATTAGCAAGACAAAAATGTAGTAGAGAGGCAGAGAAGAACAAATATTAGTGCAGTTGTTTTTTCTCTTAATTTTCATGCAATATATACAGAGTAAATAAGCAAAGCCAATTATAACACATTATAGTAATACTTGGAGGACCTATTAAATCTGTAGTGTAAAAACAATCGACTTTTTTAAGACATTCTTCATCTTTTGAGTATCATGTTAGAGTTTGTTGGTGCCAGGCTAGCACACAATTCCTACTTTTTTTTCTGTTAAGGGTTAGCAATGTGTAGGGACAGTTTATTCTTTTGCATTTGATGGGAAAAGTCCTTGTTATATGTTAAATATATGAGGTGGCGATAGGTAATGCTAATATAGTATTACTAAATTTTCAGAACTTTCGTGAGAGATATGTAAGAAACTTCCTGGCAGATTAAAACCGTGTACCGGACCGAGACTCGAACTCGGGACCTTTGCCTTTCGTGGGCAAGTGCTCTACCAACTGAGCTACCCAAGCACGACTCACGCCTCGTCCTCACAGCTTTACTTCTGCCAGTGCCTCGTCTCCTACCTTCCAAACTTCACAGAAGCTCTCCTGCGAACCTTGCAGAGCTAACACTCCTGAAAGAAAGGTTATTGCGGAGACATGGCTTAGCCACAGCCTTGGGGATGTTTCCAGAATTAGATTTTCACTCTGCAGCGGAGTGTGCGCTGATATGAAACTTCCTGTCAGATTAAAACTGTGTGCCGGACCGAGACTCGAACTCGGGACCTTTACCTTTCGCAGGCAAGCCTCTGTAAAGTTTGGAAGGTAGGAGACGAGGTACTGGCAGAAGTAAAGCTGTGAGGACGGGGCGTGAGTCGTGCTTGCGTAGCTCAGTTGGTAGAGCACTTGCCCGCCAAAGACAAAGGTCTCGAGTTCGAATTTCGGTCCGGCACACAGATTTAATCTGCTAGGAAGTCTCATATCAGCGCATACTCCACTGCAGAGTGAAAATCTCCTTCTAGAGATATGTAAGCACAGTATATCTCAGTGTTGCATCAGGATCTTAGCTCGCTAGTTTAAGGGTATATTTCTTCTTTGAATAATGATTGTGTTTCTAATCACCATTTAGTTGCTAAAATAGCTTTGTCAATTCGTTTATTTTCTATAGCAGAGACAAAATTTTAATTTTTTGCGCTAGTCAAATGAAACTGTGGTTTCTTCATTACGTTAACTGAATGTTGTCGGGTATACACTGACGGGGAAAAAATGGTAACTCCAAAAGATAATTAATGTAGAATAATGAAAGTTCGGGAATACATTTGTCTAAATAGCACATTTAAGTGATTAACATTGCAAGATCACAGATTAATGTTAAGCGCGAGATTAGACATTACAAATGCTAAATGCTGGTACATTAATAACCAGTGCAACCGCCAGAGTGTTGAATGCAAGCGTGCAAATGTGTATGCATTGTGTTGTACAGGCACTGGATGTCAGTTTGTGGGAAGGAGGTCCATGCCTATTGCACTTGGTCGCTCATTAAAGAGACGGATAATACGGCTTATGGATGGGGTTGGAGTTGCCGTCTGGTGATGTCCCATATGTGCTCGATAGGAGACAGATTTGGTGATCAGGCAGATCAGGGCACAATGTCGACACTCTGTTGAGCATGTTGGGTCACAACAGCAGTATGTGGGCGAGAGTTATCTTGTTGGGAAGCACCCCCTGGAATGCTCTTCACGAAACACCAGATCTACTTCCAAATTAGTAGTCATTGTGTGGGGGATGACCACGAGAGTGTTTCTTCTGTCATACGAAATCAGGCCACAGGCCATAAACTCCAGGTGGAGGTCCAGTGTGTCTAGCAAGGAGACAGACTGTTTGTAGGCCTCCACCTGGCCTCCTCCCAACCAACTCATGGCCATCACTGGCACTGAGGCAGAACCAGCTTTCATTAGGAAACACAGCAGTCCTCCAAGAGGCTCCAATGAGCTCTCGCTTGAGACCATTGAAGTCGCAAATGGCGGTGGAATGTCAACTGCTGATCAAACTGCTGCTACAGATGCAGTACGACGCGCCAGAGCGACATGCCGAACACGATGGCCTACCCTCTCAGTGGTGCCAGGTAGCTGTCTGGAGTCTGATCTTCTACAGACTGTACATTTCTATGACCACTGCTGCCAAGTATCATGTGCAGTGGCTCAATTTCTGCCAAGTCTTTATGCAATACCACAGCAGGAATGTCCAACTTGTAGCACTATTACACGACCCCATTAAAACCCAATTAGGTGCTGATGATGCCCTCTTTGTCGCCTTGAAGGCATTCTTGACTAACATCACCTCACCACATCCGATGTTAAAGGCAAGTAACGCTCACACCCATTACAGCGTGTATTGAAAGCATACATGATTTTCATCTACAAAGTGGTGCTACTATCGCCATTCTAACGCGACCAGCTCGAAATTTGAATAGACGTCACGTTTCAGACGTAGAAACACACCTACCAACTTTCGTTGATGTCGAACTCCTTCTTGGTTCCGCGATTTTTTTTTCTGTCTGTGTATTAGCCAACTTTCAGTTACTCAGTTTAGTATATGTAGACTATTCGCAAGTAACTTTTGCTGTAAACTCTGAAACAACAGATCGACGCCATATGCCTGCTGTGGTTTTGGTAGGTGTCTCTGCTGACATTCTTTGACGTGAGTGTAGCATCAGCCAATGAGGAGCCAGGGCGTTCAGATGCTAGGCATGCTTTCCAAGTTTTAAACGAGTACAAAGCATTCTTGTTCATACTATATTTTTCGAGTCCGCGTTAGAGTGGAGGTGTATTTTGCTTACAGTGTGTGTTACAGCATGTTACTAAAAGTGGCAGCACTGAAGTATGCTGAGAAGGAGAAAAGTAAAAGCGGCAGTGGGTTTATACTAGCAAAATTCTAGCTGAATTTAAAAAGCTCCTCTCATTCAACTATTATTGATCAAAAATGTTTCTGTACAACTAAATTTTTGCTGAGTCATACTGGATTAGCGAGATTTTTCTAGGCACTGATGTTGATGCACAGCAGAGTGGCATCATAATTACAGTCGGGTGAGCCATATTCCATCCTATTTGTGAACTACATTTGATTCGTGATTAGGTTTAGTAAGACAGTATTTCAGTCACCAAACAGGTTTCGCATATTACATGTTGTTTCAAATATAGGTGTTGAGTGGCTTTGTTTGAGGCACCACTTGTCCCATGTGACCTCAGACAGTCTGTCCTGCATAAGATTCTTGTACTCTTAAGATCAAATAATATGTAAACTAAAATGAAATCTCTCATATTTATTTCAGATTCTTTACTTCTATCAGTTTTATTAAATTAAGTACAAATTTTACAAGACAGTAGCAGTGTATAGCAATGAAGCCTTACATTCATGCTTTGTGTAGAAGTAAGTAAATAAATAAATATTCTCCTATGCTTCAGCCCAATGTTCTGTTCAAAGTAGTCTGTCTTCTCTTCTACTTTTAAACAAGTCATACTTCCTTGATGTATTTCCTTTATTCTTCTCATAGTCTTCCAATTCTTATTTTCTGAGGAGTTTTCCAGATCTTGCATCATTTACCTGCTCATTGTCCACGAACACCACTACTAAAGCCTTTCCATGTTCATAGTGTCTCTTTTGGAGTTGAGTTGCACTCAAAATTTGATCCACGTTCCTGATCTGAATCCAAATTTCCCCTTTCATTTCTTCGCTAATCTATTGTACTCCCTTTTCCAGCGTCTTCTGAGATACATTGACCATATGACATATCAAAGTAACTATCCTAAAATATTGATGCAGATTAAGAATATTTTAACTCAGACAAACTATCAAGGTCCTGCATCAGACCATCTTTTAGACCAAAAGGAGGAAACCATGTAGCAAGTGCTTACAATTCTAATCCACAACTGTCATATGTATTGAAGTTACAAGCAGAGCATCACACAGTGTAGCAAGTAAGTCCTTATAAAAAAATATTTCTGTTCTGCATTGTCACAGTTTCAATGCCAAGTGTAACATATAAAACATACCTATACCTTAATAAACTGTCTATGGGTACCAGTTATGTCTGTTAACATAACACGTGTACTAGTGATGCTTCATAATTTAACTAATGATTGCGTGCCCCAAGTTTTACATTATTATTTATTCACTATTTGGCAAGAATTATGTTTACAATTGTTGAAAAACAGCAAGAATAACAATTTGAAAAAATATATGGGTAATTGATACAACATAACCAGTCTATCAAAGTTTTTAGTTGTACTGTATAACTCTTCTAAATGAGTTGGAGGAAGTGTAAGTATACTGTACAGAATGGATTACCATACCACTGCAAGTTAACAAATGCAACACAATGTATGTACTGTATAAAATGCAATGCATATCATTGTAAGTTAACAAATGCAACAAAGTAATTCAACTACACTGTCTGCCAAAGTGATTACAAACTGTGCAGTTTTTTTTAATAAACAAAAAGATTCTCCACGGATCTCTACATCACTATCAGAAACATGAATCTCAAAGTATTGATTCACATTGGATAGCTGTATTCACAAAGAGTTAAAGTAAAGTAAGTGCATGAATGAACTGATGAGGCCCATTGCCAGCAATTACAGTCACATAAATGCATCAAAGTGCTAAGTCGCATTGCATACCAATGAGTGTTCTCTTCTTGTTACACAGTGTGAAATAAAGATATTGTCATGTGTATTCACAAACATCTCTATGTCATCTTGTGGTTATACACTTACATACAACAAATCAGTAAAAGTTTCCAAAATATTACATTTTTTCTGAAATCTACTTTTCCCCACACAGTGTCATATGTATATACACTACACAAAATAAAATAGCTGTATCATTATTGGTTAACAAATTAACAAATGAATTCTACTTTGTTTGCCACACACTAATGCAAACACATTACTAAACAGTATATTTTTTTGTAATGTTTGTACAAGCGACTGTGCAGGGTTGCACAGACAAGTCAGTGTGACCACTGATTGTGTTACAGATTGTCTGTGAGTGTGCATAGACGATTTAGTTATTTGAAACAGGTAGATATAAGCAGATCAGATACTGACATACAATGTGATTTAACACTTACTTGCAGTTATCTGATTGTAAGTGTAAGCTACTGACATCAGTACATTATTGAGCACTGCTTTATTTTAACTTGTTATGTATACATATATAAAGTATGAATCATACTTTGAGGGAGGTGTTATCTGATAAGGATGTGGACGTCCATAGGCAATCGCTTTGTTTATAACAAAATAACATAGTTTGCAATCAGACTTTGGTGGACAGGGTAGTTGAATTACAGGGTAGTTGAAATACTCTGTAACGTTTGTTAACTTGTAACGACACAGCATTGCATTTTATGCAGCACACATACACTTAAGTTATTTTAACTTTTCTAGAACGAGTTATACTGTACCATTAAAAAAATCTGATATACTAGTTATCTTGCAAATTGTATATGTTGTTTTACTACTATAGATTACAGATAAATGTTTCGAATTATTTTATTGATCTCATTCAATAATTTGAAAATGTAATTAGTGCTACATGGTGAACAAATAATAAATTGCAGCTTCTTGCGTGCAGTCATTAGTCGTATTATGGAGCATTTGGCATATCTGATATGTTGACTGCAGTCTAATACAGTCATGACACACTCTGAAGCGAAAGTTGTTACCGTTTGACAACTGGAACGACGCTAGCGCTCCAAGCGGTCAGAAAGCAGACTGTCACAAGCTTCTTAAGGATAATATTTGATTTTAATTATTTTACGCTTAATTAACGAAATGGTTGTTATATTTTTAGGCCTCTGAGTTAGTCAATATACCAAGAGACATGAATTATCGTGAAATGCAGATAAAAACAGGGAAACACATTGATTCAATGACATAAGCTACAACTTATTCATGAAAAAATACTTTCGAATATATTCTCAGCTTATTACGCTGCAAGCAAGAGAATATAAACACATACTTCATGTATGAGAAGTATATATTACTGCTGTTATCATAAGCACTTCCCTTGACACTTAAAATTTTTTTCGAATTTAATGATTTTCCCGTTCTTACACTTCTAAGCTAAGCTGTTTTTGGTAAGTACTTTCTTGTGACTATGTTTGATGCTCTACATGCAACATCTATACTTATTATGGCTATGGATTAGAATTGAACACACTTGTTATCTGATTTTCACCTTTTGGTGTAGAAGAGCTGGAAATGGTCTGATGGATTTCCAAAGGCTGTTGCCATCATTGTAAGGTAATACAGCTGCAAACTATACAATGCAATTCTTAACTCTCCAGGGACACCTACACAAAACAATTTTGAGGTAGTTTCTGCAACCCTCCTTAAAAACTGACACTGTGACTCTCTTTTTCCATGCTTCAGGTGTCCTTTCTTTCAATACTGTTCTCTTGAACTCCAAAAAGCAAGCTTCCCTCCCCAGCTCTAAATTTACTTCATCCAGTCCTGATGCGTTTCCTCTTTTCGTGGTCTTTATCGATTCCTCTATTTCTGTCAATGTTAGGTTCATCTCGACGTCCATTCGCCATATCCGATTTAGAAAAATAACAAAAAGCTAAAAATGGATGGCCAGACAGGTATTAAACAGCCACCTACATTACTAAACCACTATCTCAGTACATCGAACCGACGCACATTTGCATGCTGCCTGTGTAAAGGTTAATAAGCGCAACAAGAACTTAACCTTACGTATTTCATGTAAATAGTGATCGGATTTAAACATTTAAAGTGCTGATATAATCTGCTCATTAAGAGGTATAATCTTATGTGAAAAGTTCAACACAGTAAGATAATTATGACAGTTATAAACTGTGTATATATCTTGAGGAAGCGTAATTCCCAAGCACAGCCTATATTCATCTAGTATTTGAGAATCAGTGCACTTAATAACTTACAGCAAATTTTACATATAATTTCAAGTCTTTACGAAACCTTTTCTCGTTGACACCACAGACAAAATGCTCCTAGGAAAAAAGTTTATCGCTTACTACAGTATAAGGTATGACGTTTTAATTTTTTTGCTTCATTAGTATTAATTGTATTCGCAACACATTTTGGAGACAGTCTCCTCATATAGCACAGAATGCAGAATTATATCACTGTACGAGACATGGCTCAGGACTCGATGTCATAAAAATTGAGATGCGTGAAGAAGTAGCTTTTGCTTAAACGAAGGGCAAATCACCCAGTATATAATCATCGAGTACTTGATAATTAGAGCACTTAGCGACTTTCAAAAAATTTTCAACATAATTTCAAATCTTTTCTAAACTTTTTCTTGTATACATTCTTAACTTCAAATAAAAATACATTAAACCTCTCAGTACCAGCTGGGGAGGAGTGGACTCTTTCTGTCCACCTTTTGAAAATAACGTAATCTAGTCTCGTATCTTCTATTTTAAAAATTTGAAAAAAAATATTTATTATTTTTAATGATTTCTTCTACATGATTATATAATTTTCAAAGTTATTCAGTGAAACTTAACCTAAAAATTTAAGGCTTAGTAGTGGTGCGGCTTTTCAAAACAAATGTTGCATTCGAATTCTCGGTTTCAGGACCCTTCGTACACGTCACATATGTTAGAAAGTATGCTGTAAATAAAAGTCAATGATAAGTAACGAAATTTGTATTTTTTAAAAATTTTTTGAGGTGGTCATTAAGTCGTCTTCCCTCCAGGGATTCCCATTTGAGTTCCAGAAGCATGTCTGTAACACTTACGTTTTCTTCCAACCGACCGGTAACAACTCGAGCCGCCCGCTTCTGAATTGCTTCGATGTCTTCCTTCAATTCAATCTGGTAAGGATCCTAAACACCCGAGCAGTACTCAAGAATAGGTCGCACCAGCGCCCTATATGCGGTTTCCTTTACAAGTGAACCACTCTTCCCTAAAATTCTCCCACTAAACCGAAGTCTTCCCAACCACAGTTTCCAAATGCTCATTCCCCCTCCTATCGCTTTGCAACGTTATGCCCAGATAAGTAAACGACTTGCCCGTGTCAATCAGGTCACTAGTAATTCTGTATCCGAACATTGCAGGTTTGTTCTTCTACTCATCCGCATTAGCTTACATTTTTCCACATTTAGGACTAACCGCAATTTATAACACCAACTGGAAATTTTGTGTAAGTCGTCTTGTACCTTCCTACAGTCACTCGACTTCGACACCTTACCGTAGATCGCGTCATCATCAGCAAACAACCGCAGACTGCTGCCCACCCTGTCCACCAAATCATTTTTGTATATAGAGAACAACAGCGGTTCTGTCACACTCCCCTCGGGCACTCCTGGTGGTAGTCTTGCCTCTGATGAACACTCGCCGTCGCCGTCGAGGACACGTTACTGGGTTCTATTACACAGGCCAACGATGGAAAAACTTTTTTGCGGAAAATACCATATTCTTATGTTTTTAGGGTGGGAAATCCAAATATGATATTTAAAAAACTGTATCACCCACCATTTCTTCACATTTTTCACTTAAATTTATTAAATTAAGAAATTTTTAATGAATTTAACAGCTTTTATATAGTTACAATAATTTAAGAAGGAGGTGCAATGAATGTAGATGACGTTGGTAGCACTGCTGTTAAACATTTGCTGGCAAAAAAAGGTCGTTTCCATTTTTGTGTGTTTTGTTTACTGTCAGCCTAACCTCACTTTCCCGTTTCCTGTACATGTGTTCAGTACAGTGTCTTGTAAAAACTCTGCTGACAGTTTTTGTTATATTTGTGGTGAATTTGTGATTTAAAAACACCAAAGAAACAATACAGACTTTGTGAAAAAGGTTTATCTATCATACTTTGGATCTAAACTTGGTGATCAAGATAAATCTTTGGCGCCGCACAAGGCACATTATGTGTGTGTTGAAGATCTAAGAAAATGGTCCAAAAGGAGAAAATGCCTTTAGATTTGCTGTGGAAAACTGGCATGTGAGGGAGTCTTTAAAACTTGGTGAGAAGAAAATTCTACGCAAAAACATTGTAGATCCGAAACACGTACTCCTACCAACTCCACAAATAAAGTTAGGCCTAACGAAACAGTTTGTAAAGGCTTTGTCTAAAGATGGACCATGTTTTAAGTATCTCTGCCAAAAGTTTCCATACCTTTCAGAAGTTAAACTAAAAGAAAGCTTCTTTGTCGGACTTGACATTAGAAAATTGATGTTCGATGTTAACTTTGAATCCACAATTACCTTAAAGGGGAGAGAAGCATGAGTGTCACTCAAGCAAGTCTTTACGAAGTTCTTAGAACATGAAAAAGACCCAGAACATGTTTCTATTACAGCTACAAAGTTAAAGAACCTTGAAACCTTAGGATGTTTAATGAGTCTAAAGGTTCACTTTTTGAACAGTCACCTTGATTACTTCCCGGATAATACGGGAAATGTTAGTGAGGAGCAAGTACAGTGTTTTCACCAGGAAATTAAAGTGATGAAAAAACGCTTCAAGGCCGCTGGAACACCAACATGATGGGGGACCACTGTTGGCCAATTCACCGAGAAGTTCAGCAAGCGACTCATCGCAGAAAAAGCCATACAAGAAGCTTCAAAGAAAAAAGAGAAAGAAAATACAAACCAATTCCAGATGACAAGTGAACCCTCTATTAACACATATCATTGTTTTAAGTAGCTTGTTGTAAATACAAACCATGCTTATGTTGTAACAAAGAGTTTCATTAATTTCCCCGTTTATCATTTACCATAGGATTTTTATACTACATAATAAAATACATATTGCTCGAAAACTATGGCTGATACAAAAAAACTAAGATTAGATTTGGATTCGGCTCATAAAAATCTGTAAAGAGCAGATATCAAAGTAAAAAAGTTTTTCAAAAAAATTTTTCGTTGGCCTGTGTTATTTGAGGCACCGTGTCAAATTCTTTCTGGAAATCTAGAAATGAATTTGACCGTTTAGGTTTGAGTTTTTGTGTTTTTATTTTATTTTAGGACTGGGGATGATCAATTTGTGATTGAAATCTATACGCAGTAACAAAAAAACTGTTTCAAATTACCCGAACAATGTTGGAGTTTCCCTTGTTTGCAGTACTTGTTGTATGGTCATGGTGCACAAACTCCCTAATAGAACCCAATCCCGAAAGAGGAAGTGTTTCGACGTCTAGACGTCTACGAATCGGCCACCACTATGCTCTGCAAATGAAGTCAGTTACAGACTGCAGCGAACATGATGTCGGTGCTGATGTGGTCCCCCTCTCACTGGCGGCACCCAGCTTACGCAAGATCGTTTTCCCGAGCGATTTCGCTACCCTAGCGAGAGCGTGCCGAAGCGACGTCGCGTTGCCGCAAGGCTGCCGGCTGGGCCGCGGCGTTCTGCTCCGGTAGCCGCTGTCTATCCGGAGTGGCCTCCATCCTGCAAAGGGGGACTCGCGAGCTGTCTTGCATGGTGTGCGGTGCGGCTGTTTCACTGCTGTCTTCCGACTAACATCGAAAGTCTGCCCTGATGCGAAGTGCACTGCTGCAAAACAATCACTGAAGCTCCAGAGAAACTGGTATAGGCATGTGTACTCAAATACGGAGACATGTAAACAGGCAGAATACGGCACTGAGGTCGGTAACGCCTATATAAGACAACAAGTGTCTGGCGCAGTTGTTATATCGGTTACTGCTGTTACAATGGCAAGTTATCAAGATTTAAGTGAGCTTGAACGTGGTGTCATAGTCGGTGCACGAGCGATGGGACAATCTCCGAGGTAGCGATGAAGTGGGATTTTTCCCGTATGACCATTTCGCGGGCGTACCGTGAATATCAGGAATCCGCTTAAAACATAAAATCTCCGACATCGTTGCTGCCGGAAAAATATCCTACTACAACGGGACCAACGACGACTAAAGAGAATCGTTCAACACGATAGAAGTGCAATCCTTCTGCAGATTGGTGCAGATTTCAGTGCTGAGCGATCGACAAGTGTCAGCGTGTCAACCATTCAACGAAATGTCATCGAAGGCCCACTTGTGTATCCTTGATGACTGCATGGGCCTTTCAACACCGCAGTACACCTAGCTATGTTTATGGTAATATCTCTTTTACATTCTATACCCGCTCCTGTAGAAAAGTTAGTAATGATGAAAAAATACATGTATGGATGAAAGGACTTGGTGTACTTGCTGAAAATGTAACTGTAACTGGAGATATTACTTTGTATTACAATTATTAATAAAGTGTGATCCTTGACCTCTGTAACCGTTAGACGTACATCGCGAATCGGGGGCTCAAGGATGCAACAGTTTGAAAATTTTCGAAAACATAGTGTCACGCTGCCCGTTGAGCGCCTAGCTAGTCGGTGACGCAACCCGCCCGACTTGGCTCTGCGCTTGGCCGGCGCACCAGGGTACTCGCGCTGCTAGAGTCACTACAGCACGCGTTCGGGATAACTCCCGCCTGCTGGTGCCTGCAGAGTCTAAGTCCGTTATCAGCGCATTACGTAATCAAGGTCACTCTCTCTCTCTATATAATCGGGCAGTTCACGCCAGCGGAAACATTCCGCTGTGAGCTCTATCTGCAACCACAGTCTGATACGGCTAGATACGATTCTGACAGGGAACACGTTCGTAAGCATCCTGTCCGATCACTGCATCCATTCACGTCCACTGTGCATTCCGACTGACTTGGTCAGTCCCAGCAGGACAGTGCGGCACCCTACACGTCCAGAATTGCTGGAGTGGCTCCAGGAAAGCTCCTCTGAGTTTAAACACTTCCTCTGGTCACCAGACTCCCCAGGCACGGACATTATTGAGCGTATCTGGGATGCCTTGCAACGTGTTGGCCTCCACCCCCTCGTACTCTTACGGATTTATGGACAGCCCTGCAGGATTCATGGTGTCAGTTCCCTCCAGCACTACTTCAGACATTAGTCGAGTCCATGACAGATCGTGTTGAGGCACTTCTGCGTGCTCGCGGGTGCCCTGCATGATATTAGGCAGGTGTACCAGTTTCTTTGCTTCTTCGGTTTATAATAACCTCAAGGACCGTGTTCATTGCCGCCAGAGTACAATCTGTGCGTACTAAGGGGCAATTACGGCTGTTGTGTAAAGGCACAAAAGCACGTGAACACCCTAACTTTTGATACCTTGCGGATTTATTGGTTACTTTTCTTTGTTAGACGTAATGTAAATACGATAATGTGAAAGACACAGCACTAAATCTACCACGCTGTGCTACACTGCTTCCTATGGACTCGGTGAAATTTGACATTGGGATGGCGAGCACATCTTCACTTGTGCACGTTTTAAGGAGCTTCTGCGCATGCACTACTAGTGTGACGTAACTGCCATACAGGCCAAATACATGCGACTTGATAAACAATGTGCACGGTTCACAGTGTGCATTGCTAGCCCTTACCACCCAGCTACAGGTTTATGTCAATGCCACAAGGTGGTAGCACACTACAGTAGACTTCCATCTACGTTTCCTTTGCATAAATCGCACTAGGCGGTAGCACACTCCACAAATAAGTCAATTCACTTACTGTATAGTAAAACTAGATCGGGCATAAGTATATGTTATAATCATACTAGTAGGAAAACCTATTTTATGCTATTCTGAATTAGATATAGTTGGTTAAGTTTTGGACTATATCATGGTGTAATCCTTATGAGGCGCTGCGAACCATAAAGCATATCACCGTCGATTGTTAGACTGTAGCATTTATTCAAGCTTATGACACCTGCTGATCTTATGGTGGATCAGGTTTATCTGTACTGTAGGCCCACATGGTACATATATCTTAACATTCACGAAAAGCTGTGTCACTGGTTTCTCTATTATTCACTTAAATATGGCTGGTCGAAGGCGGTGGGCTTTTGGCTTTTATGTTTCTCAACGCCTCATTTGTATTCTAGTCAAGTAATCTTGTTGGTAGATAGTACTACTCGTTTAATAATTTCCAAGAACGGCAGTTTGTGTTTGGAGTTGGTTGATAGCCTTCAGGAATCGGCTTTCCTGTGCTGTGTCAACATTAACTTGTTGAATCTGTATTAAGCTCTAACAGAAAAGAAAATTATCAGGAAAAGTTAGCCGCAATGGAAGTAGGGCCTCGCAGAGTAGATCAGTTATCCGAGAAAGTGACGGAATCAAATAAGCCTGTCTACAAACGAACAAACATAAGAAGCCGTGTGTGTGTGCAAGGTAAGAATGCCTGATTTTCAGCCCGGAAGCTAATTCGTTAGCTAATACATGAACTACGTATCCTTTAGATTTGTCTGCAAAAATGAAACAGCACGAAAACTCCTAGTCACTCAAAAATTAGAAACGGAGAGTAGCAAAAGCTTAAACATTATTTCGTTCCTGGCATACGCTGTACTTAATTATGTACAAACCAACACAATTGGACAAAAACAATTCTTCCTCTTTCAGACAATTTATCAAGTCATGCATATTATTATTTTTATTATTATTATTTTCGATTATTCCCATTTAAGAGAGCGTTTGAACTTGAATTCCTTTATGATGATTGTTTATGTTTTTTCTGAGCCCAAATTTTCTTCATGTGTTCACTGTATTGTTTCTTTCGCTCCGCTGTCCATTTGCATCCTGGTCTCTTCTGTGCTGTGGTGTCAAATTTATGTTTTTTGATGATGTTCCTGAATTCAGTTCTATTTTCTGCATCGTTTACTGTTATGTGTGTTTGTCTGAGGTCCCCTTCAACTTCTTTTATCCATTTTGTTTTTCCCCTGCCTGAGTTGATGACTTTAAGAATTCGCTTTGAAATTCTGTTTTTATTCATCCTGTGGATATGTCCGTAGAACTGCATTCTTCTTTTCCTTATTGTATCCCTAATCTTGTCTGTGTATTTATATAATTCTGATGTTGGTCTCTTCTTCCAGATTCCTTGCTCTTGTATCGGGCCAAACATTTTCCTGAGAATTTTCCTTTCTTGTTTCTCTATTTATTTGATTTTAGTTTGCCCACCTATTTGTGTTGTTTCAGATGCATACAGTGCCTCCGGAAGTACGACAGTGTTGTAGTGCCTCAATTTTGCGTTAATGGATATGGACTTTTTGTTATAATAGTTCCACGTGAGTTTATATGCTTTCTGTAGTTTTTTTTATTCTTTCCTCATTGGCCTTTAGGTTGATCCCTGATGGCTGGATGATTTCTCCCAGGTACTTAAAATGTGGTACTTGTACGATTTTCCCATGGGTTGTCACAATAGGCACTCTTTCTATGTACTGGGTTTTCTCATATGAGATTTGCAGCCCAGTTCTTTGTGCAATTTCGTGTAACTTCTCTATGGCGTTAGTGGCTTCTTTTCTATTATTTGTGAGGATTGCAAGCTCATCCGCAAAAGCTAAATACTTCACATTGAATCTATTATCTTTTCTAATGCCAATTTGGATTCCTTTGACTTCTTTTCCCATGTCCTGATAATTTTTTCAAGAATGATATTAAAGAGTAATGGTGAAAGTCCGTCACCCTGTCGCACTCCAGTTTGGATTTCAAATGGTTCCTAGATATCCCCCATAAATTTAACCTTGAAGACTGTGTCAGTTAATGTTTCCCGAATGGTTGCTCTTGTCTTTCTGTCAATGCTGAATTCTTCCAGTGTCTTGCAGAGAGCTACTCTGTCTATTGAGTCGTAGGCCTTTTTAAAATCTACAAAAGTAACCACTGTGTTTCGGGTGTATCTCATCTTTGAACAAGAAAGAGGAAAGCCTTAAGGTAAACGGATCCTGGCTTCCCGTACTCCAGCGAACGACCGTCGCAGGTAGCAAGAGGAGAACCGCACCGGAAATGACCGCGGAGAAGCCCTCGGACGTTGGCGCGCCAGGTACATATAGTCTGCGCCCGCGAGCTCGGCTCCCGTTCACCACCGGCAATGAAGGGTGAAGCTTTGACAATGCCAGCCACTCGTGCTGGCGAAACGTCAGAAAAATCATTAGATGAACGTCGGCCGAAGAACCCGAGACAGAAGCCAATACTACTGTTTTTATTCTTACATTTTTGTTAACTTGAGAAGATGCAGCTTTTTTTTAAATTGTTCACTTACCTAAAAACAGGAAGTCAATGTAATTACTGTATTAATTTGAAGCACTACCGTTTTTAGAATATACTAGAAGCTAATGCTCTAATATACGGAACTGAATCCACGCCACAGCATTCAGTCGTAGGACAGTCGTTGTTGAGACGCCATCTAGCAGCTGACCTGTTGCAGCCTTGCTTCAAGAGCCTGTTCTTTGTTCCAGCCTGTAGTTGCAGCAAGTATGTGCGTGATTTGTCTCTTCTTTGTATGAGTTATCTGTAAAATTTTGCTACCATGAAAAGTGTTACGCTTATGTAGGAGCCTTCGCAGTTTTTGTACAACAAAGCGAAATGTTCACTACAACCTCGTAAAGTGAAATTGAGGAAAGGCGTCTTTAGTATGAAAGCAAAAACCCTGGACCTCTCCTCCAGCTCTATAAAATAGAGTCGACGTGCCTGAAATTTGGAACTGCAACAAAGTCGAGTATTAGTTCTACTCACGTTATCATTTTCCTATGAAATTTAGTTTTGTGTTGTCTGTTTCCTGCCTTGTTAAGAATGTACTGTATTAGTAGTGTCTAATGCTAGATTACGTGATTCAGATTCATGATCGCAAATGTGAAAGGGTGACATCATATGCAGAGCTCAGTAAAAGTTATTTTGCGTCCCACAATAATAAGTAAATCATTTTTCGAAGTCCCCTAACACCTGTCTGGCTGTTCTACTCACGACATGTTGCAGAAAAAATTTTCCTTTCATAATGTTCTGTGTTGCACTTTGACAAGCATCAACACTCCTGGGTCTCCTTTATCCCGAATAAAGCTGAGGTATTTTATAAAGTGGTTCACATATTCGTGTGCCAATATGGAAAATGTGCTTGTCTTTCTGAACCCTCCTTACTAGAATCGTTGCAGTATGTACAATAAAGCTAAGTTCAGATGACAAAAATATAACACACGTTTCCAAATCCCGCGTTTAGACATCTAAAAATCAACTCATTACTGATCATACGGTCACTCGTTAATGGAAATAAAATCTCTAGACGTAGACGAACGCTCGATGACGTGTTGTTAAGAAGATAGACGACACCCTTGTGCTATCTAATTGGCCTCGCGCTTCCGTCGTGACCAGATGTATTATATGAATGTTTCTGTCATTTATTTAGTTTTTTGGAGGGGAACGTTGCGGAAAGTGAATGAAACCAAAGGCGAGGATATTGACATTGAGCTACTAATTGACAGAGTAGAAAAAAAGTCCAATTTTGGTATATAGTGCCAGTATAGAACAAAAATGTAGTTTCGAGGCTGCGAGTTTGAGAAGAATTGGTTTTGATCTCCTGCGAGGGAAATGATTAAAAGAAAAATATAGGTAAGAGAAACTTTATGGTACCAAGTACACTTCCGTTCATACCGTACGATCTGCATCTTCATTAACAAAATGGTTGGTAAAGTTAGCCCTAACGTTACCCGCTGATGAAGTGGGTCGTCTATTTTGGGTAGCATTTATACTTGTGAGATTTTCTTTTAGGATGTCTTCCTGCTTAAATCATTTCTCATCTTTTACAATGTGGTCGGCACAATCCACGCTGACATCTAATGGTCGTTGTACTATTTTCCGCTTAGCACACGCTTTACCAAAAGTACACTCAATATACCTATTGCTAAAGTTTAACGATTGCTTTCTATCTTTGTTTTCGTAAGTTAGATGATTTCCACTGTAGGGTCTAATTAAATCTTCCACCAGCGCAAATGCTTCATCAGCTACAATCACGTAAGCAAGTACCATGCCGTGGCTCTTTTTTGTGTGTATCCAAATATGTTTCAGTAACTTTTTCATATAGCATGGAATATCTGAAAATTGATGACTCGCTGTCTTTCTATAAGCGCGAAGGCCTACTTAGATAAATTGACAGTCAGTCATAGTGCCACCAACCGTACTAAAAACACGTTTATATAGATGCGGGGGCTATTCGGAAAGGAAGTTCCGATTGGTCGCGAAATGGAAACCTCATTGAAAATCAAAAATGTTTTATTTAGAACAGTTTGCTACACCTCAAGACTACTCCTCCACATAACCGCCGCTCCGACTGAGACATTTGTCGTACCTTTGTGCCGAATTTCCAGTAGCCTCGTCACAGAAGACTGCGGCCTGTGCTTTCCACCAATTCTCTACGCTGGACTGCAGTTCTTTGTCTGTGCCAAAATATTGTCTTCATAGCCAGCGGTTCATGTGAGCAGAGATGAACATGTGGGAGCAAAGTCTGGGCTGTATGGTGGGCTATCAGACGCTTCCCATCGAAAATGCTGCAGGGGCGTCCTCATTGCCCCTGGAGTATGCAGCGGAGAATTGTCATGAAGAAGGAAATGCATGACAGTTACGTTAAGTGGGATGCATGAAATCAGGCGAAACCTCTCTGTGGGCACCCATATTTGGCGGGAGACACTATTGCTCTAGGCAGCTTTATGTGTTCATTGTGTGCTAAGAACTGAAAAGAGTGAAGCGACGCGATCGACAGACGTACTAAAGACATTGCCCAGCATATCTATGCAAAGCTTCATCGAATTCTCACTGTGGTTTTCAACTTACAATCGATCGGACCTTATTTCCCGAATAACCTCCGTACCTCCATATAAGAAACTTCAATGTTCTGGATTTGTATTCTCTTTACCACTTACAGGTCCAATGCAGGGGAGAAACATTGCGTATTGTTCAAATCATTAAGATGTTTCAGTCAATTTTTCTTTATCTGGCGTTAGTATTACGCTGTGTTTTTATTTCATCTAGATAACTTTGCATATTTGATGAATCATCCCAAATATCGTCGATTTTCCAATTTTATATGAAAAGAGTAGCTTCTAACAATACCACCTCTTGCAAAGTAGGTTAGAAATCAGATTAATAATGTTGCTCACGTAGCATATGTTCGCTTTATCGGGCAACAACAAAGTTATTGACTGTGGATGGTATCAACAGAGTGGAAATAATGAAGTCACTGTAAAAAGAGTCATTAATTTTGGCACTTATCTTGAATGGATTCCCACGTAGATTTCGCCGAAGTTGTTATGGCTCATCTTGTTGATTCTAGGGTGATCCCACTTTGACTGTTAGAAGGCCCAGATCTGTATTTTATCAATATTTGAAGACCTAACAAATGCGTTTTTCAGGAACTTCTTAATGATCAAACAATCCCAGATCAGAACAATGGTATGGTAGAAATAATTTTTGACTTGGTGTTCACGATCCACACTTTTATTAAACTTCTTGTAAATTCACATACACTTCTTAATTGTCACATCATCAAGAAAACAGTTTTGTATCAATCTTCATATATTTAATTTCCATTTTAACCAAACACAAGACTTGACTGTTCTTTTATAAGGCGCAATAACAACTTATATTCTGCAAAGTGAAATAAAGACTGCTCTGTGCGCATTCGCGCCAAAACGGTTACAAGTAAGTCAAAGATTATGACAGTCTCATAGAAATGAATACACACAAGAACCATATCACTGTAATATATCGATACTTCGGTGTACCTATACATTAATAAAACAAAATGTGAATATAGTCACAAAAATATGTCTGTTACTTCGCAGAAAAATACTACGATATTACTGGTATCGAGAACTGAGGTTGGAGTGCCGTAATGGTCACGTAAATAAAGAACCATTACAAGCTCCACCACTGAACATGCGCTCAGGCAAGATATCTAAACTCGAAACAGTCTGCAAGAGAGTAGTTGTAGCGACTTATGTGCTTCTACTGCTAGTCACTTGAATTTTTTTGGAGTTCGATCGTGTGTTAGCGAGCGTCAGTGTACATTGCATCTGAACTGAAATTCGTGTGTAGCACACCGTCGTTGGTCTTTTTCAAAGTTCAGTTGGCTGCGTTGCAGGTAGCCCTGGCCGTGGACCTGGGAGCTTTCCACGAGGCAGTCCCTGCGCTGGTGCAGAACCCGGAACTGGAACGCGCACGCGTGACGCCGCCGGGGCCGCGGGCCGCTCCAGAGACGGTGACCGCCGAGGTGGAGTCGCTGCTGGAGCCACCGCCGGACGTGGGGCCGGCAGCGGACGCTGGAGCCGACCTGGAGGCCGGCCGGGTGCGGCCCGGAGGACACAAGCAGGCAAGGCGCCTCTCTCTGGCTCGCTGCTGCTATACAGGGTGGTTCATTGATCGTGACCGGGCCAAATATCTCACGAAATAAGCGTCAAACGAAAAAACTACAAAGAACGAAACTCGTCTAGCTTGAAGGGGGAAACCAGATGGCGCTATGGTTGGCCAGCTAGATCGCGCTGCCATAGGTCAAACGGATATCAACTGCGTTTTTTAAAGTAGGAACCCCCATTTTTATTACATATTCGTGTAGTACGTAAAGGAATATGAATGTTTTAGTTGGACCACTTTTTTCGCTTTGTGATAAATGGCGCTGTAATAGTCACAAACATATGGCTCACAATTTTAGACGAACAGTTGGTAATAGTGTGGTGTGCGTACTGTAAGACCTTCAGTACACACACCATCAGATTATTTGACTTGTCGCTCAAACGAAGAAGGCGAGTGTCAGCAATATGTCTCGTGGTCTTATTGTGGCGTGTTTATCTTCTGCCGTTAGGTCAGACGATAGAAATGCCACTTGCACGCTTAGAGTAGCAGATTGACGGTGACTAACTTTAAACAGAACTTGATTAATTTTCACACAGATTTATTAAAATAATAACAAGCATAAAAATTACTTAACTAGGTTCTGGATACTGTTTACAATTGACAATCTGAAGTTCCTTTGGTATTGGTAAGTTTATCTTATTCTCACATATATCTCTGATACTTGAAAAAAGTGTCTATACATTTATCTTCATGGCTATGTACAGGAATATGCTAATCTTATTAGGCGCAGACTGAAACTTGACTATAGACTGTACAGGCAAATGTAGAACTCGTACAGACTGGTACAGACTAATGCAGACTGGTACTGACTGGTGCAGACAAATGCAGACTCACTAATCGGAGGTCTATACACTCGTTATAATACCTCGCGGGTTCATGTATCACTGCGCGAGTGTGATCTGTGAGGAGAAAAGGTTCTACGTTAGCAGCAATTTCATTGGCTGCGTTACATATTAATACGCGGATCGGCGGAAGCAGAATTTGGTCCGTCTCTATGGGAGCGCCATCTCGTAGCGCGGAGATGTACGAGCGCTGCGCCTGCGCCGTTGTGCTTAGCGGGGCGCACTCTAGTGGGAAAGTTGTGTACGCCCTGACTATGCGGAACTATGTACACAACAAATAGGTAGGTTTTTTAAATTAAAATACAAAACATTGGTACGTTTGAACATTTTAAGTCGGTTGTTCCAATGTGATAAATGTACCTTTGTAAACATATCATTCCTGATAACGCATGCTGTTACATCGTGATTACCTGTAAATATCGCATTAATGCAATAAATGCTCAAAATAATGTCCGTTAACCTCAATGCATTTGGCAATACGTGTAACGACATTCCTCTCAACACCGAGTAGTTCGCCTTCCGTAATGTTCGCACATGCATTGACAGTGCGCGCCGGCCGCGGTGGCCGAGCGGTTCTAGGCGCTGCAGTCCGGAGCCGCGCGACTGCTACGGTCGCAGGTTCGAATCCTGCTTCGGGCATGGATGTGTGTGATGTCCTTAGGTTAGTTAGGTTTAAGTAGTTCTAAGTTCTAGGGAACTGATAACCTCAGATGTTAAGTCCCATAGTGCTCAGAGGCATTTTGACAGTGCGCTGACGCATTTTGTCAGGTATTTTCGGTGGATCACGATAGCAAATATCCTTTAACTTTCCCCACAGAAACAAATCCGGAGAAGTCATATCCGGTGAACGTGCAGGCCATGGTATGGTGCTTCGATGACCAATCCAACCTGTTATGAAATATGCTATTCAATACCGCTTCAACCGCACGTGAGCTATGTGCCAGACGTCCATCATGTTGGAAGTACATCGCCATTCTGTCATGCAGTAAAACATCTTGTAGTAACATCGGTAGAACATAGCGTAGGAAATCAGCATTCATTGCACCATTTAGATTGCCATCGATAAAATGGGGGCCAATTATCCTTCCTCCAATAATGCCGCACCATACATTAACCCGCCAAGGTCGCTGACGTTCCACTTGTCGCAGCTATCGTGGATTTTCCGTTGCCCAATAGCCCATATTATGCCGGTTTACGTTACCGCTGTTGGTGAATGACGCTTCGTCGCTAAATAGAACGTCTGCAAAAAACCTGTCATCGTCGCGTAATTTCTTCTGTGCCCAGTGGCAGAACTGTACACGACGTTCAAAGTCGTCGCCATTCAATTCCTGGTGCATGGAAATATGGTACGGGTGCAATCGATGTTGATGTAGCATTCTCAACACCGACTTTCTGAGATACCCAATTCTCGCGCAGTTTGTCTGCTATTGATGTGCGGATTAGCCGCGACAGCAGCTAAAACACCTACTTGGGCATCATCATTTGTTGCAGGTCGTGGTTGACGTTTTACATGTGGCTGAACACATCCTGTTTCCTTAAATAACGTAACTATCCGACGAACGATCCGGACACTTGGATGATGTCGTCCAGGATACCGAGCAGCATACATAGCACACGCCCGTTGGGCATTTTGATCAGTAGCCATACATCAATACGATATCGACCCTTTCCGCAATTGGTAAACGGTCAATTTCAACACGGGTAATGTATCACGAAGCAAATACCGTCCGCACTAGCGGAATGTTACGTGATACCACGTAGTTATACGTTTGTGACTATTACAGCGTCATCTATCACAAAGCGAAAAAAGTGGTCGGAGTAAAACATTCATATTCCTTTACGTACTACACGAATATGTAATAAAAATGGGGGTTCCTATTGAAAAAACGCAGTTGATATCCGTTTGACCTATGGCAGCGCGATCTAGCTGGCTAACCATAGCGCCATCTGGTTTCCCACTTCAAGCTAGACAAGTTTCGTTCTTTGTAGTTTTTTCGTTTGACGCTTATTTCGTGAGATATTTGGCCCGGTTACTATCAGTGGACCACCCTGTATAGTCTGGTAAACTCGTGAGCGATCACGCGATTCCGCACTCTACCCACCCAGCTACGACACAAGGTGCTTCTACAGGCTGTTTCACAACGTTGTACCGGCCCTTCCGTGGAGCTCGCTTTAAATCAGTGACGACGCAGTCTCTACTTACGTCCGGGCTGCGTTGACACTGGCGTCCAAAATTAGAGCAACAAACCGCTATTTCCCCGTCTTGCACCTAATTACTTTATAATCTTACAAACTGTCAACAGATGTCCTTACGACTGTGTTCTCCCCGGAAGATTGTATTCCGATCAACGATGACGGCATGGCGCCTATGAAATGGGCTAGTGTTTGCCGGGTAGTCCCACAGCCACAATCGCTGTGCATACAGTCACTGACGGTCTAGTATGGCACAGAGAAGACGCCTACCAGACACTCTACGGTGAAGGGCCTTAGGAAGCATGGAAGCAGGACAGTTGCAAACTGATGTTGCCCAATGGCTTTGTGTGGCTCGTTCTCTTGCTTTTCGGATGTGACGATAGTTTATGGAGACCGGAAGTGTATCCCGAAGACGAGGGCAGGGCCGACCACGTTGAAATCAGAAAGAGGGGACCGTTATTTGGCTATACGGACACGACGGTGCCGCCTTAGTGCTACACGGCAACTGGCATCTGACCTGGCATTCACTGGAGGTGTTGTATCCAGACAAATGGTGTACGGAGCAGAGTGGCGTTTTTTGTCGGAGACCTGCTGAACATGTACCTCTGACGCCTCTTCACATAAAGGAACGTATAGAGTGAAGTCATCAACCTGACAACTGCACAGTCGAACAGTGGGCCAATATTCTTTTCACTGATGAGTCCCGATTTGATCTTGAGAGTGATTCTCGGTGGATTCGTATCTGAAGGAAACGTGGAACACGATTTTGGGACCTAAACATTTTGGAAAGAGACCGACATCAAGGAGAATTCCTAATGATGTGACCAGGGATTATGTTGACTACTCGAACACCTCTTCATCAAATTGTACGGGTGAATCGCAAGATGTATCTGCTGTCAGATAACGTGACGAGATCTCGAGACCTCATGTACTGCTGTTGCGAGGTGCCGTGGGACCAAACTTCGTATTGATCGACGATAATGATCGATCTCATACAGCACAGATGGTTGGTGTTTTCTTGCAAACGGAAGATATTGCTGCATGGTGTGGCTTCATCGCTCCCCCAATTAGAATCCCATAGAGCATGTCTGGGATGCGCTTAGGGAGAGGTGTTGCATCACATCAGCATCCACCAACCACTCTCCAAGAACTGGAAGCAGCTCTGCAGGAAGAATGGGCGTTATTGTCTCAACATGAAATTGATGACATCATTCACAGCTTGCCCCACCGTTGTTAGGCCTGTATCGCTGCCACAAGTGGTCACACCGCATACTAGCACATTAACCAGTTGTCGGAATGTGTGTGCAAATCCGTCAAGTTGGAGAAAAAGGAGAACATTTATGTCTACCGTTTTGCTTGTAGCAGTTGTTTAAGTTCTGAATTCTTTACATTGCTTTTACTTTACTACCACCCGTTTATACTGTTTTGTGTCAAAATAAATGCAACCTTGTAAATTTTTCGTTTGTTGCTGTAATTTTGGACACCACGAATGAGTGAACATTATACGGAACGCAGAAGACGATTTTCGTCTGAAACACAACGTTGTAGAGTAAATTACATTAACGTACGAACGGACGTCATAAATAAGGATTCGTATATCTACTGCAAGTGTATGCTTTTCATCTAAATGCAGGTTCGCCTACTATCTGCTCGTATACCGATCGATATATTTCGATATACTGTAGAACATAACGCTCATCTTTTTTTTTTTTTTTTTTTTTTTGTTTCCGCTGAGAAGTGAGAAGTAGGAGTTTTCTTTCGAGAGCTGTATTCAAACACAAGAGTTCTTACCATAAGAGGAAAGTCCAAAAATTAACGGGAAATTCCTAATTTAGGGCGTTGTAATTGTCCGATTCATACGAATTCTTCGTCATTGTGTTTGGTAAGCATTCTGAAAACTATGTGTACAATATTAGCCATATCGTATGTTTAGTCTATTGTCAGCTGTCAAGAAGGTTACATGCGTTTTGATAGCGTAGACAATTATTTATTTTGTTTAAAGGTGGATCGAATAATCTTAATTAAATTTTGAAATATGAAAGAAATAAGGACATAAAAGTTTTACAAATGTTAAATACGGTAAATACGGGGTGTTCAAAAAGTCTCTCCTCAGTGCCGTATGATTGTTAGCCGCGCGTGCCGTATGCCGCAGTGAATACACCGAAATGAAACTCAGTGAAATACGAGTTCAATTCGTCTAATCATGTTTCCAAACACAAGCTATAGCATTTCTTCTGTAACAGAAGCAATGAAAGTGGATATTGCAGTTTTCAATTCATCGATGGATTTTGGATGGTTTTTATAGACAGTTGCTTTCGCTGCACTTCAGAAGAAAAAAGTCGGGTTGTGTTAGGTCAGGCGATCGTGGAGGCCAAAGGTCCTGTAAAATAATGCGATCACCAAACACATCAGCAAGTAGTGACATTGAAACGCGAGTTGTGTGCGCGGTTGCACCATCTTGTTGAAAATAACCGTTCAGTATTTCACTTAACACAAGTTCTCTTACGAGTGGGTACAGAATATCACTGCAGTATCGTTGTGCGTGTATTGTTTCGTTGAAAAATATGGGACCCACAATCCGACGTCTAGGAACTGCAATCCAACTCCTACTTTCACAGAATGAAGTGGTTCCTCGTGAATACACAGTGGATTTGCAGTATTCCACATACGAGAATTTTGAGAGTTCATGTACCTGGATAAATGAAACAACGCCTCACCAGTGAAAAACGTTTCATTAAGAATATCCGTTCCCTTTTGTTGAACGAAATTTTTGAACCATTGACAATAATGCAGTCTCTTGCCATGATCAGAATTTTTCAGTTATTGCACGACTGTCACTTTCTAATTTTTCCCTTACAGCTGTGTGGGCCGTTCCGACACTAACATCGATTTCCTGGGCGAGTTTTCTTACTGACTTGTTCGGACTCATGGACATTTCGGTTCTAGGCGATTCAGTCTGGAACCGCGTGACCGCTACGGTCGCAGGTTCGAATCCTGCCTTGGTCATGGATGTGTGTGATGTCCTTAGATTAGTTAGGTTTAAGTAGTTCTAAGTTCTAGGGGACTAATGACCACAGACGTTAAGTCCCATAGAGCTCAGAGCCATTTGAACCATTTTTTTCATGGACATTTTATCGGAAATATCGAGTAGTTTATCCTCAGACAAAACGCTAGGACGACCAAGTCTCGGTGCATCTGTCACCGAACCCGTACTTCGAAATTTGTTAATCAAATCTCGCACAGTATCGCGATGTGGGAGTGTTGTCTCCGGGAAAACTGAATTAAATGTTTGACAAAATGAAACTGTGTATTTACCGCCAGCTTTGAACACTTGTTCCACTAAAAACACACGTCCTCCAACGCTTAGCATTTTAACAGTGACATAAACGAAACAAACGAACAAAGGAACTAAACTTCAACGTTCGCGTCATCACTTAACGACACACACCAACGATACTACTGACGCTGGCTGAGACGAACGAAACGTGGCTTGCTAGGAGAGTCCACTTGAAGGGAAGTAACCGAGGCAGGCAAACAATCATACGGCACGCTCGGCTAACAATCATACGCCACTGCGGAGAGACTTTTTGAACACCCCGTATTTCTTTTAGTGAGTCTGCTATGATTGAAACAAGGGTTTAGAAGCCGTGGCGGTATAAGATTTTTGAAGATGACGAGCGCCCTGGACGCCCGAGCACATCAGCCAATGAATTCATGGAAATAGTTAAAGAAATGACTAAGAAGAGTCGCCAAATTACAGTCAGAGAAGTCGCTACCGGTGGCATATCTACTGGTTCATGCTATGCTGTTGTTTCAGATGTTTCGGGCTAAGAAACCGTTCAGTTTTGACAAAAACGGCGGCGAATGCAAGTTGCTCAGGAGTCGCCAGATGAAGGCAACAACTATGAAGAACTACTGAAGCTGGCCGTAACTGGTGATGAAACATGGGGTTACGAGTAAGACGAAACTAAGGCTCAGTCGTCGCAGGTGAAGCGTTCTGGATTGCAAAGGCTGACTTTTGTGTAAACTTCAGCCTTTAGATTGTGGCTGGAAATATTAGCTAACCGTTCTTTTTTAGTTGACTTCTTAATATAAGCTGTAATTAGGTTAGAGACGACCGAAAGGTCTACACCCCGTGCATACCACTTCTTATTGTGGACATTTCCCTGCGATTGTAGTACGCTTATCCATTGTGCTGAACAATTAAGTATATCACTGAATATACACTGAATAGCCAAAGAAACTGATATAGGTATGCGTATTCAATTACAGGGATATGTAAATAGGCAGAATATGCCACTGCCCTCGGCAACGCCTACGTAAGACAACAAGCGTCTGGCGCAGTTGTTAGATCGGTTACTGCTGCTACAATGGCAGGTTATCGAGATTTAAGTGATTCTGAATGTGGTGTTATAGCGATGGGACACAGTATATCCGAGGTAGCAATGAAATGAGGATTTTCCAGCACGTCTATTTCACGAGTGTACAGTGAATATCAGGAATCCGGTAAAACATCAAATCTCTGACATCGCTGTGGCCGGAATAAGATCCTGCAAGAACGGGACCAACGACGACTGAAGAGAATCGTTCAACGTGACAGAAGTGCAACCCTTCCACAAATTGCTGCAAATTTCATTGCTAGGCCATCAATAAGTGTCAGCGTGCAACCCATTCAACGAAGCATCATTGACATGGGCTTTCGGAGCCGAAGGCCCACTCCTATTCCACTGATGACTCCACGACACGAAGCTAAAAAGCCTCGCCTGCGACTGTCAACACCAACATTCGACAGTTGTTAACTGGAAACAAGTTAGTTTCAGTTATATTAAGTAGTTGTAAGCCGAGGGACCGATGACCTCAGCAGTTTTGTCCCGTAGGAACTTACCACCACCACCACCACCACCCACCTGATCATTGGAATATGGATGCGAGTGCGGTGCAGGATGGACATAGGCACTGTGTCCAGTGTTGTGTAGGCTCAAGTATCAGGGAGGCAGGTTATGGTCATCACATATGCTATGCCCTGAACATCAGACTCTGGACGCAAGTGCCGTGGACAGGGTGCACACAAGCACTTTGTCTGGTGTTGTGCCGGTTACAGTATCGGAAATGCGGGCTACGATCATCAGATATGCTGTACTCTGACCATCGACTCTGGAGGCAAGTGCTGTACGGGGTGGACACAGGCACTGTGTTTGGCATTGTGCGGATTTCAGTATCAAGGAAGCAACCTCTGACCGTCACATATGCTGTGTCATGGTCATCAGACTTTGGATGCGAGTGCTGTGGATGGTGGTACAAGCACTGCGCCTGGCGTTGTGTGGGTTCCAGTATCAGGGAGGCAGTCTTTCATCACCACATACACTGTGCCCTGAACATCAGACTTTGGATGCGAGTGCTGTACAGGGTGGACATGAGCACTGTGACTGGTGTTGTGCCGGTACCAGCATCAGGGATGCCGGCTATAATCACCACATATGCTGTACCCTGATCATCAGACTCTGTATGCAAGGTCTGTAAGCAGTGTACATAGGCACTGTGTCTGGTGTTGTGCGGGTTCCAGTACCAGGGAGGCAGTTTCTCATCACCACATACACTGTGCCCTGAACATCAGGCTTTGGATGCGAGTAATGTACAAGTGGTACAAGCACTGTCTCTGGCGTTGTGTGAGTTTCATAACCAGGGAGGTAGGTTCTGATCACCACGTACATTGTGCCCTGATCATTAGACTTTCAACGCAAGTGCTATACAGGGTGGATACTAGCGCTGTGTCCAGCGTTTCTGCATTTTACCATTCATGGAGGGAAGCTCCAACCACCACACATGCTGCATCCTGATCACTGGACGTTGACAGATGATGTGTCGGCTTTAGTCGAACTAAGAAGAGTTTTGACAGGTAATACAGACAATTTAGATGGGAAAATAACATTGTGACACACAATATGAAGGTGAATTATGCTATGCAGCAGTTGGGTTTTGGCGCCAAGTGTGTCTTAACTTATAAGTTAGACCAGTAACGCCAAAAAGTGAGCCACATGTGTTTTAACTGTTGTATAATAAATATTTTGATAGACAATACTAACAATTCTGACATGGAAATAACATCCAGGTACTTAATTTGAGGGTCCATTGTATCTTGCACTCAATGGGTGCAAATATTGAATCAAAGTCAGGTAAGTCACACCAGTAGTGCCAATAATTAATCCATGTGTGTTTTGGTGCAAAGATAAACTCTTGTGCACAGTCCAGATAACGAACTATGAGAACAAGTTGGCCTGTGCAGAACATATTGTTTGGCTATTTCATTGTTCATGCTCGTAAAATATGGGTTTGTAATTGGGAGAACAATATGTGTGTTTGTGCATGTGTGTGTGTGTGTGTGTGTGTGTGTGTGTGTGTGTGTGTGTGTGTGTGTAAGTGTAAGAGTGACTGCTAAGTTCTCTGGCGACACATCAACCATACAGCTGCGTATCTTGGGCTTCCACAGCTCTGGTTCCCAGACAACACTTCCTCTGGAGCTCAGACAAAAACGATCTGTAGTATCGCACATATACGTCGTGTTGTCTACAGCTGAGCCTCTAGCAGCTGCTCCAGTGCTATGTGGCGCCAACTTCACCATCAGAGGCAGGAGCATCGCTGCAAACAGCACTACCACTGTGGCACTATCTCTCTTCCATGACTCACGTGCCTCTCCATTGGCATCTCACCACCGTATGAGTATTTAAGTCGCTGCCCAACAGCTCTGCAGTCAGTTTGGACTCTGGGCTTTATGACGATCATGCTTAGCATTTCCTCAGTTGACCAAATGCACTCCACGTTCGAGGCTCTGCGATAACCGCACTGAAGTGTCCCACCATCGGAGTCCACTATAGCTCATTGCTTTGCTAAACTTTGTCTCTGATTTGTCTCTGAGCTAACTACCTCGTAGGCCGATATCACTATGAATTTCGCCCACAGACGAACATCCGATACAAAGCCATTGACTACCAGCAAGGACATCCCAGCGCCATGTTGGTTATTGCCTGCTAGGACAATCCAGTGTTTCAGTGATGAACCGTCTGATTGAACTGAGTAGTGCCGAGTCTTTCCAAGAACCTATTCTTATATTTTGTTTGTTAGATGTAATAAAGTTCCATTGCCCTTGACTTCCTCGGAATGTCAATCGTAGTGTGTTCTTCGCCTCAGCTATGAACACTAAAATGGCGATGAGGACTACTGTTGCTCCTTCATGTTCACCCTAAAACGATTGTTCCGCCCTTGAGACACACTACAATGGCGACAAAGATCAACATTTGTGCCCTCCTTGTCCCATACTACAGTATAGATGAGCATGAACGTCTGTGCCCGCCTAGTCTGTACAATCGCCATGAGAATCTGAGTCTGTAAAGATCGGTCACAGTCTTCAAAACCAGCGTTCAAAGATTCAACGTTCTTGTCCTCACTACAGCAGAAACGAGGATATTTGGCTTAGGAATTAAGTCCCAAAAGTGACTAGCATGCCTGTGTACTACTTTGGACTGATGCTCATACTTAATGGCCGCATACATGTGTTCTCAGCGCTTTCTCTTTCCTTTCAGTTTCTTCTTACTTATTCTGATCCTAATAACTACCGCATTCCTCAGTTCATTAATCCATAAAAATAACTTGCTACCCCGTCCTGTGACCACTTTTGTGACCCTTTCAATGTTTATTCTGACAATTTTCATGTCTGAGAGCGCACTCTACATTCCGCAACATTTTCCTTGAGGCATATCTATTCCATTTCTTTCATTCCCAGAGCTCATCTGCACATTAAACATTTCACAGTATATTCCACATTGCTCTTTGACACCTTATACATTCTGTGGCTACCTCTACGCTGCTCCTCGACATCTTAAAAATTGTGCTGTGTCCACCACGCTGTTTCTCGACACATTCCGGCCCTTCATTCTTTTCTACAAAGTCTGCACCTCGGCTCTCCCGCGGTCTCACGCCCTTTCCACACTCTGCAAGCACAGCATCTTTCCAAATTTACATTAATCCTTGATCGCATGCTGTTTCCTTCTCTGTTCCATTCCTCTGACAGCACTAGCGTCTCCAATGGCACCATCGCCTCCAAAGGCATCATTGCTCCAACGGCACCTTCGCCTCCTACAGTATCTTTGCCTTCAGTAACACCTTTGCCCACAGTGGTACCATCATCTCCAAGGGATCATCGCCTCCAGCGGACTATTGACTTCAATGGACCATCACTTCCGGCATCATGTCAGAGCTCTTCTTCATCCTACCGGTCTGGACTTTTGCAAGTCCTTCACCTCTGGTTATACTTACCTCCTACTCATCCTTGTACCATTCTGCAGGATCTCACACGCTTTTCCTATCATCCTCTTCTTCTTCCTCCCGAAAATGCCAATGATCCACACACTGCTCAGTCCCCGCTTGGTCATCTTTTCAGGACTCCTCATGTGGGACACAAAGCGTGCAGCCACAGGGTCTTCTTGTGCTGTCCAGAGCTGCAGCTGTACCTCATCTGTATACTCCAGTTGGGCTATCAGCAGGACTTCCCTAGCCCTCCAGTTATGCACTCCTGGAAATAACAATGTAAACCCAGAGCAATGCTGGACCAAGCTTACATGATGATGACATCGTGTCTCCGTCATCTACCACCAGCGGCCAGCTTCACCCTCCAAGATGTCGCATGTTTGCCCTACCAGTTCTTGTCTGATACAGATCCATTTGTTGCAGTCGCATTCAAGCCACCCACTTTTGGCCAGAGCTCCATGAATGTGGCACGCTTCCACTGTGCCAAGCACCCATCACAGGGGCACTCTTCCCGGTTCTGGGGCTCCTCCTCCCTTTATCAGCCATGTCTTCCGCGAGATGGACAAGCCAACTCTTTCTTTAGTGGAAAAGGCAACACACCCATCAACGACATAGTTCTGCACCATGGGTAGAGGCAGCTCTGGACCAGTAACGACACTTCCTCTGGAGCTCAGATGAAAACAATCTACAGCAATACACGAATTCGCAAAGGCGTTTACAACTAATTCTGCAGCAGAAGCTAAAGTACTGTGTGGCGCCAGCCTCGACGCCAAAGGGAGGAGCACATGCGCAAACAGCACCGCCACCGCGGCAACACTTTGATTCATGAGTCACTTTCTTCCGTAGGTATTCTTCCGGCGCTCGAGTGTTTAGGTCGCTGTCTTATCGCTCTGCAGTCAGTTCGCACTATCGGCTTTACGTCAGCCGCGCCTATTGGTTCCTCAATTGGAGTTATTTCTCCGAACGCAGTCTACGCCTTCGGCTCTATGCCGTCCGCATCTGATGGTACAAAAATCAGAGTTCTTGCGCCGAGGACACTCTAAATCCCATACCTTATGGCAGCCGCACCTAGTGGTCCCTCCATCGGAGTCGACAGCAGCTCACCATTTCGTGGGGCAACGTCGTCAACTCGATTCTGGGCTCACAGCTCCACAAGACACTATCACCATGGACTTCGTTCACTTACGATCATGTCTGTCCAATGTCAGTGATTATCTATTTGGACATTCTAGTGCTACGTCAGTATGTACCTGCTAGGGCTTTCCACTGTATCAGTGATTAATATGAGACCGGACCGAGTAGTGGAGACTCTCGTTCCAAAAAACTGTTTTCATATTTTTTATGAGACTCATTAATCTGAGCAAATCAATCGTAATACGTTGTTCCCATCAGTCATGTACACGACAGTGATCACGAATCTGTGTGCGTACCGCTGATTCTGATGATGCTGTGTTTTAGGTTCGTCGAAAGCTGACGAAACATGCCCTTCGCCACCCTCGTCACTGCAGCCCTACCTCTCTATTTAGGTAGCCCAAAGATCAAAGGACAGTTTGCGTACTAAATCAGCATTTCATTCCTACTCTCTTGACAATGCTGGTTGAAATATACTCTTTGACACTATGAAGATATCAAGGATAAAGTACAAGGAGCGAAAGGTTATCTAGAACTAGTATAAATCAGACTGCAGGCTTAAGAGTATAATTATTTGAAAGTGAGGAAGTAATTGAGAAGTGACTGATACAGAGTTGTAGGCTACGCACGATGTTATTCTAGTATTACTATGAGAAATGATGCTGAGGAAATTAGACTAGGAAATAAGACATTAAAATTAGCAGAGTTTAGCTACTTTGGCAGCAACTGGCAGCTGACGATGGCTGATAGTGTATTTTGCTTGTTATGCTTTTTAGTTGCCCTACCGTTTTTATCTCATACTACACTTCCAGTTGGTATGGAGCCATATGCCATAGTAGATGCTCCACTAACCTATTCCTTCCTTTGCCACAGATTTTATATCATTCTAAAGTAAAACGTTAAACGATTCCAGTTTGTCTCTCTCTCTGGTTTGCCCATACCTCATATTCTGTTTGTACAGGACGCTATGCTCCAATCGCATACTTTTATGGACGTCTGCCCTCAGTCCATCTAAATGTTTGATACCGATAGAGCTCGTTTGTTGAAGGGAGTCGTTTTTGCCTCCACGAATCTGCTTATTGTGAATTCTTCCACTTCTTCTACCGCATGTTCCTTAATTTTATATTCAAAGAAAGAACTATACTCTTCTTTTAGTACTCTTCAACTCATTTTCGCTTTCCCTTAATCCGCTATGTTGCAATGTTATTGATTCCATTCAAAAGATTTATCGTCAATCGTAAATCCCATGTCATCTGCGAACCATCAGTGTGGCATCCAAGCCCCTCTAGTTTATTCTACTTTGAAAACTTTCTTGACTTTTTGCATTGTTTCTTCGATATAGAGTTTAACAACTAATTTAAACCCTTCTCCAGGTAGACTTGTTTGTTGTCAACTATCATTTTTATTACTCCGACTTTGGGGCTACTTGTCTGTATCCTTACCTCAGACCCATTTGTTAAATGATTTCCAAAATTTCATTCCACATTATATTGTTGAAGGCTATCTCTATGTCCACAAACTAGATATTCAGATATTTCTTCATTCTTATTTGGCTTTCTAAGCGCAATGTTGGAAATACTTCTCTGGCATACTGTCACTCCACCAGTTATTCCTCAACAACGTGTGTTGAGACAAATTACCATTGTTTTCTGTTAGTAGCTGTGTGTTTAATCCATGTGTTAACTATCTGTTGCTGTGTCTCTAAGATGTTCTGCAATTATATTGGCACAGGAAATGATGCACGGACTCCGAGACCGCTACGCCGCCTCACACGTTGGCAGACACCACGACATGAACAATGAGGTCAACGCCAGGAGACAAGCCCACCGTCTGTCTGAAGTTGAGGACCTGCAAGGCAAGCCGATAGTCAGTGGCGGTCTAACCGCCGACGTCGAAACCGTACCACAATCAGTGGTTAGCGACGGGAACGACAAACCCTCTACCCCGAGTATTGACGATGATAATGACTTCCTGAGAGAGGATGGATGGAAACCAAAGTCATCACAAAAGGCGGCAGTCCTTGGGGAACATAGTGTCAATGCCAAGAACGTAACAGCAGAGCTGACGAGTGGCACAAACAATAAATCAACTACTCGCAACAGTGCCAACAGTGATGACGACAACGACTTCCTCAGAAGTGACACATGGGAAACTAAAGCCCCACACAAGGCGGATGACCTTGGAGAACCTAATGCCGTAACAACACAGGACGTGAGTGATAGAGACAGCAAAACTCCCCCTCACAACAGCGATAATAGCGATGACAACAACGATTTCCTAAGAGATGACTCATGGGAGCCGAAGCCGGCGCCAGAAGTGAAGGCTAGGGACGACAAGTCCTCCGCTCCTGCCGTTGGCAACAACGAAGGTGACGATTTTCTCAGAGATGACACACCAGAGGCGGTGGCACACAAGGTATCAGCAACAGGCGAAACTAGCAGAGACAACAAAGCGTCTGCTCCACCCTTTGGTAACAATGTTGACGACAATGACTTCCTCAAAGATGACTCACTGGAGACGGTGATCCGTAAGCCAGTTGCCGCTGAAGTCAACACTGGTAGCGAACCAGCACCAAACGTGAATGGCGCGAATGAGAAGTCTTCTGGTGACAGCGGTCGTAAGAGCGATGATGACAACGACTTCCTCAGAGAAGACGACTTGCAGTCGAAACCTCACCCTGCTGGTCAAGCTAGCCTCGATGCCGACGTCGAGAGAGTACCATCATCGGGAGCCCGTGGCAGAGACGACAGCTCCTCCGCTCACAGGGACGGTAACGACGTTGACGACAATGACTTCCTCAGAGACGACGCAGTGGAGGTGGAGCCACAGCAGTATGAACCAGCTGTCCGTGGAGGCCGCAATGCTGACGCGGATGCTGCTTATGATGACGAGGATGAATCACCAAATGATAGTCCTCAGGTAAGAGCATTTGCATCTATACAAATACCACGATCACATCATTCATCTCCACTAACAGCCTGGAACAAACTTTTAGATTCAAAATGAAACTGACCCTGAGGACATCATTGAAATGAGCACGGAATCAACAACAACGCTCGTCGTCATCACATCATCACCTTCTTAACAATAAGCACTTTCGAAGTGTTGTGATAATCTGATTTCATTTACTATTCATCTTTCTACTGGTCTTTGGACTACCCACTCTTCAGAAGCTCTGAGGCTGAGACTTCTATAGCAGTCTTCTTCGGCTGGCATCACTCACTTCATCTACATGAGACCCCCACTTCTAGTAATGTTCCGAGGCCGCACAATGACATCGATTGTCGTACACGTTTGTTTGGTATTCTTGAACCTAAAGTCCGTTACACGAAGGCTATTCTAACACCCCACCCATCACTTATCTGGTTTTGGTGTGTGTTCACCTAGGTAATTAACTAACAGATCAACAGAGAGTGCAAAACTGCCGCAATGTCGGATAACGCAAAGAAAGTAATAAGGCCCTGTGACTCCTGATTGAACTGCGGTGGCAGTGTTGACAGTGATTCAGAATTGATCCCTTTTAATTAAAAAAGGGTGCACATTGATGTTATATTCAGCTATTGAACACCAGATGCAAATGTTGAACATAAAATTAATTAAGAAAGTGACTTGGGATTTAAACTACTTGATTGAAAACAGATGCAGTCGATTAGCACAGATTTATTTTAACTCACGACCTTCAATCATCACATTACATGATTCTCCTAACAGGCAGTGGTAATAAATTGCGTTTGCGTGGAGCAAAGCGCGATAAATCAAAAGTAATTCCTATCGACTGACCCAGGCATAATGCGAATTGCGAGAAGAATTCTACAATACACGGCCCATGAAACCCTCGTGGAAACTTTGCCGACGTGATCCAACAAATTAATCAGTGGCTGGAGCGGGAACAATATCACCGAATTCAGTGTGGTGGGGCGTCGTCATTGTGGACATCGATCGACCTCGTGGTGCAGCAAGGCTGCGCTCGTCTATTCACTTCTAGCTATCTTGCTCAGTACATAGCTGAACAAAAACTTTCTGTCTCCAAGCTCAATCGTTCTGTTTGCTAAGTCCTAAACTGCAGAGATGCTCATTCTCTCTCAGGCAAGCTGAGTAAAGAACGCCACGTCCGCACTCTAGGCAAGCTGGGAATGGAAGACCTCTACGGGGACTTCTCCCAGTCCGCTCTTCGCCTCGGTTTCCTGTCCAGCAAAATCACTTACACCAATTGCAGTGGAAGTCGTGTTAATTATGCGTCGCTTCCCAGCACCGACCAATGCCTGCTCTGGGAAGTGAACAAATTCCCACAAAATTTCCCTTCCTCTCAACCTCTGCTATATAGCTCCTCCCAGGCCACTCATCAAGGTTAGCATCTTCACAAAACACCAATTTTTCCGGAATTCTGACTCCCAGGAGAGTACTTCAAATTCCTTGGTCCTATGTTCCCATCGGAGGCCGGCGCATTTCATTCTGTCGATCTTCACCTGATTTACTTCAGACTCTGCGGACCATGAATTCAGCGTGAAGTTGCTACAGTCACGAACACGCATATTTTGGCCTCTGTTGAATGCTGCACCGTAGCTTTGCGCGGCTTACTCACATGTTTCACTGAAAATGGGACGATGGACATTTATCAACAGGTGTACAAGTTCTCCATCTGCTTCCCGGTACACCAGCATGGGGTCAACCACCTACTCACTGTCACTCTTCTTAAGGCAGTGGGGGGCCGCACCCCATTACCGCTTTGTCAGAGCTTCAGCCGCCCTAAGCTGCCTATTGTCGCTTCCCTTCGCCGCTCCCCTGCCGGCCATGGTCAACTCTGTATACTTCCCTGCGATAAACTAGCCTCCAGTAAATCGACGCATTTCCACAAAGTTTTCATGTCGTGTGAATTACTTTAAAACCATCACCCGACATTAATTATTCCAATACGTCCATACTATACCCTCTACAAGATGCACTGTGCCTTGTCAGTCATTTTTGTTCAGCCCTACTGTTCGCTCAACGTGAGTTAGATGATATTTAATCACTTCATGTAAGGGGCATAGTTCTTGCCATCTTACACTATTAATAAGAATTCTCTCTGAATATTACACTCTGCAGAGGAATGTTGTCCGTTTTGAAACTTCTGATGGATCTATAAGCCGAACCAGGACACAAACCCGGAAAATTGATTTCTGTGGGCAGTATTCTTACCAGATGAGTTATCCGAGCATGACTCATGGCTCCCCCTCGGCCCTTTATTTTGCCAGCATCTCTCTTCCACAGTCCAAGGTTTCGGGTTCGATTCCCGGTACAGTATATAGTTTTAATCTCCCAGATATTTTCCATAACAAACCTCTCGTGCAAGTTGATAAGGTTATCTTCCTCGGCTGAACATGTAAGCTTTGTGGAAAAAACATAGATTCAAAGCTATAATTTGCCACAAATTCATCTCCATGTCCTCTATATTAGGGCGCACAGGTGTTCAACACAGCCTAAGGAGTAAAAACTTGCCACCTGGGAAGGATGGGGAAGGAAGTCGATCGTGCCATTTCACAAGAATCATCCCTTCATTTACTTGAAGCGACATAGGGAAATTACGGAAAATCTAAATCAGGATGACCGAACGCATGTTTGAACTGTCGCCCTGCCATATGCAAGTAAAGTGTGCTAACCACTGCGCCACCTCGCTCAGTCTATATACATTAGTGTCCAAAATTAAAGCAACAAACGGAAATTTTACAAAATTGTGTTTATTTCACCACAGAACAGAATAAAAAGGTGATAACAAAGTAGAAACAATGTAAAGAATTCAGAACATAAACAAATGCAACATGCACAACGGTAGACAAAAATGTTCTTAGTTTTTCTCAAATTAACGGATTTGCACAGAACATTGTGACAACTGGTTAAGGTACTCAGTCTCATGATGAGGCAATAACGCCAACTCTTCCTGCAGTGTTGGTCGCAGTCTTGGAGAGTGGTTGTTGGATGCTGACGATATGCAAGCCGACTTCCTAATCCATCCCAGACATTCTCTATGGAATTCAAATCAGAAGAGCGAGCAGGCCACGCCATGTGTACAATATCTTCCGTTTCCAAGAAAACATTAACCACGCGTGCTCTATGAGATCGAGCGTTATCGTCCATCAGTACAAAGTCCAGGCCCACAGCACTTCGCAACAACAGCGAATGAGGTCCCACGATCTCGTCACGATACCTGAAAGCAGTTAAACCTTACCGGTTTACCTGTACAGTTTCATAAAGAAGGGCTCGGGCGGTCAACGTAATCCCTGCCCACACCATAAGGGAACCTCCTCGATATCTTTCTCTCTCCACAGTGTTTGGTTCCTGAAATCGTTTTCCACGTTCCCTCTAGATGCGACTCCCTTGAGAACAACTCTCCATACTAAATCAGGACTCATATGTGAAAAGAACGTTGGCCCATCGTTCGATCGTTCAGGTGGTATGTTGACGGCTCCAGTCTAGATGTTCCCTTATGTGAAGACATGTCACAGGTACCCATATAGCAGATCTCTGACAATAAAGACCACTCTGCTGAAGCCTTCTGTACACCGTTTGCCACGACACAACACGTCCATGGGATGCTGCGAGGTCAGATGCCAGCCGCCGTGCAGTACTAAGGCGCTACAGTCAAATAACTGTCTCCTCTTTCTGATGTCACACGTGGTCTGCTCTGCCCTGGTCTTCAGGATACAGTTTCGGTCTCTATAACCTTTCGCCACTCCCGAGAAAAACAAAACGAGTCACAGTAAGCCTTCGGAGCGCATCAGTTCGCGGCTGTCCTCCTTCCTTTCTTTGTTTGGCTCTCCACCGCTGACAGCCTGACACGCGTCTTCTCTGTGCCATTATGCGCCGTCTGTGACTATGTACAAAGCGATTGTGGACTTCGAGCTACCCGGCAAACACTACGTCGTTTCATGGGTCCTCTGACATCATCGTTAGCGTGTTTGTCATTTGATGGCAATGTCATCTTCCGTACAGAACACTATCGTACGGACATCTGGTTGACAGTTTGTATGATTATATCGTGAATTAGACACAGGACGTGGAAATAGCAGTTTGTTGCTTTAATTTTGGGCACCACTGTATATACTATAACTACGCGTTGTACTGTGCACAGACATCTCAATATTGTTCATACCAGCACCAAGATTCGCAGTTACGTACGAAAGGCTTCTGTTTCCGGACTCAGTATGTGATATAGCTCATTTCGACTCTTCTGATAAAACACGCTAACACCAAAAATTAAGCTACAGAACCGTTGTCGCTGTATAATTTTATTTATTTATTGGTTTCTAGCTTGTAACCCATGTTCACCTATTCCTTGTACATGTTGATGACTCAACCTATGAGCGTATTTATTTCACTACAGTTGATTTACATATTGTCGTTCTTGTTATGGTGGTGGGTTTCAGTCCCTCAAGACTGGCTGGATGGAGCTATGGCTCTGAGCACTATGGTACTTAACATCTATGGTCATCAGTCCCGTAGAACTTAGAACTACTTAAACCTAACTAACCTAAGGACAGCACACAACACCCAGTCATCACAAGGCAGAGAAAATCCCTTACCCCGCCGGGAATCGAACCCGGGCGTGGGAAGCGTGAACGCTACCGCACGACCACGAGCTGCGGACGGCTGGATGGAGCTTTCCACGCTACTGTGTCCTGTGCAAACATCTTCAAATCCGCAAAACTATCGCAGACTGCATCCAGTTGAACCTGCTTACTGTATTCTACCTTTGGTTTTCCTCTACAGCTTTTATCCCACACTCTCCCTCGCATTCCCAAATTAAATATTCCCTTAACCTATAGTGTCTTAGCACTGCACCCTTCTTTCACTCAAGTTGTGTCAAAAATTTCATTTCTTCCCAATTCCGTTAGATACCTCTGCATTAGCTATCCGCTCTTGTTGTGGTGGTGGGTTTCAGTCCCTCAAGACTGGCTGGATGGAGCTATGGCTCTGAGCACTATGGTACTTAACATCTATGGTCATCAGTCTAACGTTCTTCTCCAGCAACTTATTTCAAAAGCTTCTATCGTCCACCTCTGTCTTTCATACAAGGCTACACTCTAGAAGCATTAACTATAGACTGCCTCACTCTTAATTTTATATTCAATGTTTATTTATCTCTATTTTTCAGAAATATTTCTCTTGACAGCCTGCATTTCATATGTTCTACACGGAAGAGCCAGACTATCCTAATATCGCATAGGGCCCCCGCGAGCACTCTGAAGTGCCGCAACACGACGTGGCATGGACTCGACTAATGTCTGAAATAGTGCTGGAGGGAGCTGACACCTTGAATCCCAGAGGGCTGTCCATAAATCGGTAAGAGTACGAGGGGTAGAGACCTCTTCTGAACAGCACGTTACAAGGCATCCCAGATATCCTCAATAATGTTCATGTCTGGGGAGTTTGGTGGCCAGCGGAAGTATTATAACTCAGAAGAGTGTTCCTGGAGCCACTCTGCAGCAATTCTGGACGTGTGGTGTGTCGCATTCCCCTACTGGAATTGACCAAGTCCATCGGAACGCATAATGAACACGAATGATTGCAGCTGATCAGACAAGGTGCTTACGTATGTGTCACCTGTCAGAGTCGTATCTAGACTTATGAGGGGTCCCATATCACTCCAACTGCATACGCCCCACACCATTACAGAGCCTCCACCACCTTGAACAGTCCTCTGCTGGCATGTAGGGCCCACGGATTCATAAGGTTGTCTTCATACTCGTACAGATTCATCCACGCGATACAATAGCCGGCCGCTGTGGCCGAGCGGTTCTAGGCACTTCAGTCCGGAACGGCATTGCTGCTACGGTCGCATGTTCGAATCCTGCCTCGGGCAAGGATGGTGTGATGTCCTTAGGTTATTTAGGTTTAAGTAGTTCTATGGCTACGTGACTGATGACCTCAGATGTTAAGTACCATAGTGCTCAGAGCCATTTGAGCGATACAATTTGAAAAGAGACTCGTCCGACCAGACAACATGTTTACAGTCGTCTACAATCCAATGTCGGTGTCGACGGGCCCAGGCGAGGCTTAAATCTTCGTATCGTGCAGTCATCAAGGCTACACCAGTGCCTCTTCGGCTCCGAAAGCCCATATCGATTATGTTTCGTTGAATGGTTCGCTGACACTTATTGACGGCCCAGCATTGAAATCTGCAGCAATTTGCGGAAGGGTTGCACTTCCGTCACGTTGAACGATTCTCTTCAGTCGTCGTTGGTGCCATTTTTGCAGACTCTTTTTCCAGCCGCAGCGATGTTGGAGATTTGGTATTTTACCGGATTCCTGATGTTCACGGCAGACACGTGAAACGGTCGTACGGGAAAATCCCCACTTCATCGTTACGTCGGAGACGTTGTGTCCCATCGATCGTGCGCCGACTATAACACCACGTTCAAACGCAATTAAATCTTGATAATCTGCCAGTGTAGTAGCAGCAACCTGTAACCTCCCCCTCACTTATCGACCTTAATGACAGTGAAAAATTAAACCGCGTGTACCTAGTGGAAATTTGGGTAAAGCAATCGTCACCGAAGTTAATCTGTCGGTAAAGAGGGAGAAAAGGGTTACATCTAAATGAAAGGAAAAAAGCAAATGAAACTGGTGGAAATTAATTTTGAAAAGGGGTAAAGTTAATGAAGAAAGTAAATGTGCGGCCGTTACGTTAACAATTAACTAGCGGTAATTAGATATTTGAGATTTGGGGGAAATTACGGTCGCCAGACCTAAGGACAATTACTATAGTAACTGAAAAAGAAAGGTAATTACACATATAATTAGCACTAGAAGCATGGCAACTGAAGGTTGACACGTGTAGTGTGAAAACTGAAAATTTGTCAGAAGTAATAAATTTCGCTACACTCTGACTTAATTTAGCAAAAGAATTAACAAAACCGGAAAATCGAAAGTTAATTTAGTGACACGTTAATAGTGAGCTTTCTTTCTGAAGCACATCGAAGTTCAGTAAAATACTTTTAGTCTTTGACTACCTCAACAATCATTTCAAAAGCAACTTGAATCTACGCAATTTAGAAATAAGAGATTTTACTTTGAACTTGAATTAAATGATTCTGAACAATTAACAATGGTAAAATTCAGTATGTACCAAGCTGAGCTGCAGTCACAGGTAAGCTAAAATACGGTAACAAACTCGCACTCTTAATTTGTGCTTGTGTAATCTAAATATTGTAGCCAGCTATGAATACTTAAAGTGAACTTTGAAATTAAAGCAGTGAAATGGAATTATGCTGGCGTTTGAATTTCAACGACACTCGGGTTCATTTCGGAAAAGGAAGGGACCCTGCTCGGTAATGCAATTGAGACAATGAGCAACAAAAGTTCATGCTAAGTTGCTGTAATTTTGCGAGGCAAATGGAACAGTTTGAAAAGCTGAGGTCTACCATAAAGTTCTGAAACTTTACGTGCTTTTAGTCTTCCTTGTTGGTTGATTGAACGTTTGAAGTCGTCGATCGAGGAGGTGGCGACAGTCACTCACTGTCGGCCGTCGCTGTTGCAGAAGCTGGATGTTGGCGCGCCTTCTTCTCGACACGGTCACCAGACGAAACGGGCTCTTGATGTGCGCCAGCTAATGCTTCCCGTCCGCGACACCGTGTCAGAAACTATCATCGCAAATCGAGCGCAATTACATGCTGCCAAAGTCCGAAAGCGCGGCAACTCGCGGGAGCGTCACACAACACACCTGCTCCACTGCACTACTCCAGCCAGACTCCCCCTCTGCCCGCGCTCCACGCGGCAGAGTTCACACTACCAAAGATCCTACACACTCTGATTCTTCACACGACCTATCGATGTAATCGTTCGATAGCAGTTTTCCCTAGGCAAGACCCAGCGTAAAAATACAAATAATATTTACGAAACAAACCAATTATACATCGACATAAATGCATAAATATATATATATATATATATATATATATATATATATATATACAAATAGTAAAACAATTACAATATATAAAGGCACAGAAATGTCATATATTCAGGTAACAAAAAAAATAATAGTACAATAGATGGAAATAGGAGGATATGCATTTCCGGCGTTACAAACCGATCTAACAACTGCGCCAGACGCTTTTTGTCTTTTATAGACGTTGCCGACCGTAGTGCAGTATTCTGCCTGTTTACATATCTCCGTATTTGAATACGATGCCTATACCAGTTATTTTGGCGCTTCAGTACATATTCCCTTCACCTCTTCCGTCGTCTTTTATCTGGTGTCCAAAATTCATCCATCACTGTTAGTGTTTGTGCAAGTCTCATCATATCTTCATAACCACTGCAACCTACATCCATTTGCATCGGTTAACTGTAGCCAAGCCTTTCTCTCTCTCTCTCTCTCTCTCTCTCTCTCTCTCTCTACCACAGGGCGGTTTTCTCCACAGTGTACAAACTCTAGAGACTGATCGATGAGAGGACACGGAACAAAAATATCTAATGAACACACGTTCATGTTAGAGATCATTCAATCATACATTGTTACAGAGATTGTGGTCTAATGCGCGCTGTACCATGCAGCCACAGTTGCAGTACGTGTTGAAAATGGTTTCCATGTGACTCACCGCATACGTGCATCCGAACAGTGCGAAAGGTAGCATGAATACGCTGCTCTAGTGTCTCCACATCTGGAATCGACTCTGCATGCACGACATTTTGAGATGACCCCGTAACCAGAAATCGCACGGGTTGAGATCCGGTGAATGAGCGCCCCATGCAACTCGAATCTCTCGTCCGATCCACCGACCAGGAAAGACATGATTGAGATGTGTCCGGACGTTAACGGCGAAGTGGGCTGGTGCACCATCATGTAGCAGCCACATAACCCTTCGAATCATCAGTGGCACTTCTTCCGGCAGAGAAGGCAAAGTCACCCGCAAGAAACGCCGATAGTTCCGGCCTGTTAGGCGACGTGGAAGAAAGACTGGTCTCAAAATACGGTCGCCAATTATCTCAGCCCACACATTCCGGCTGCACCGATGCTGATGATTCGCTGTCACCATACCATGGGGGTTCTGCATACTATGCCACAGATGACTGTTATGAAAGTTGAAGATACCGCTCCGCATAATGGTGGTCATCTGCGAAAAGGGTGGATGACACAGATCCCGGAATTGTGATTGCGTGATGAAGAAACCAGTGCCAAAACTGTTCCAGATGTGGAAAGTCTGTCGCTAGTAAGCCCTGCACACGCTGGAAGTGATAAGTGTAGTAACAATTGTCAAGGAGAATGTTCCACGCGGTCTTCTTCATTACCCTGTACTGGCGGACCAATTGCCTGATACTGACACGGCGGTCGCCATCCACAGTGTTAACCACATTTTCCTCCAAGTCTGGTATCCGAACATTTCGGGGCCGTCCTTCATGATTTCCTGTTTCCTGAAACGACCCTGTCTCGGACAAACGGCGAAACTCTATTGCAAACGTTGAATGCTGTGGTTGTTGTCGGCGGGGCTCGGTCTACTGATAAAACCTTGCTGCTCGCAGCCCGTTGCGATTTGCCTTTCCGTAAGTAAACGCCATGTCGGAAAGCTCTCGATTCCAATACAGAATCATTGTGTACAACGCTGTATCTCATCCACTACAAGGTAAGGCAGCAAGAGAAGTGAGTCAGACACAATATTACCAATGACTATGGCAGGAGAGGTCGTTAGGGCACGACGGATGAGAAACAGTACCACCTTCTAGGAGGAAACCATGCATACTGTAGCTGTGGCTGCACGATATAGTGCGTATTAGACTGCAGTATCTCTAACAAAGTATGATTGAATAAATGGTTTCTAGCATGGAAAATGGTTCAAATGGCTCTGAGCACTATGGGACTCAACTTCTGAGTACATTAGTCCCCTAGAACTTAGAACTAGTTAAACCTAACTAACCTAAGGACATCACACACATCCACGCCCGAAGCAGGATTCGAACCTGCGACCGTAGCGGTCTCGCGGTTTCAGGCTGCAGCGCCTAGAACCGCACGGCTACTTCGGCCGGCATCTAGTATGGAAACCATGCATTTCCGGACATAAGTTCATTAGACCATTTTTGTTCCGTATACTCTCATCGATCAATCGCTAGCGTTTGTACACAGTGGAAAAATCACCCTGTTTAACTCCCCACACTCCCTTCCACTGCCAATTTGACAATTCATTGATGTGTTCTATTAACCGATCCCTTCTTTTAGCCAAGTTATGCCACAAATTTCATTTTCCCGAATTCTGTTCTGTTTCGCTTCATTAGGTCTTACAAGGGGAGGCCACGACCGTGCCGCCACCACTCGGCAGCAGCCGCTTCATGATTACAATGGCCACGCACAGATACATATTTGACGACCGAAAATATCATGCGATTTTCTCAGTAACTCATGAGAAGTACGAGCTATTGCTTATACATTTTTTTGTCCTCATGGAGTACTACGAGTGTACGAAGTTTGCAGTAAATCCGCGTTCCAAACGTCGTGGCCTCCCCTTGTTAGACCTACTCATCGTATCTGTAGCATTATTCTGTGACAGGATATTGTGTTTCAAAAGCTTCTATTTTCGTTTTATCTGAACTATTTACTGTATACGTTTGTGTGTCGTATGAGGCTACAATCCACAAAAATATTTTCAGAAAAGATTCCCTAACACTTAAACGTATGTTAGATGTTACTAAACTCCTCTTTTTCAGAAATGCTTCTCTTGGTATTTTCAATCTGAATTTTATGCGTCAACTGGTTCAAAAATGGCTCTGAGCACTATGGGACTCAACTTCTGAGGTCATTAGTCCCCTAGAACTTAGAACTAGTTAAAACTAACTAACCTAAGGACATCACACACATCCATGCCCGAGGCAGGATTCGAACCTGCGACCGTAGCGGTCTCGCGGTTCCAGACTGCAGCGCCTAGAACCGCACGGCCACTTCGGCCGGCGCGTCTACTGGGGCCATCGTTACTTATTTTAGTGTAAAGTAGCAAACCTCGTCGACTGATTATACTTTTTCATTACTCGGTCTAATTCTGTTAACATCACCTGATTTAACCCGATTACGTTCCATTACCGTTGTCTTACTTTTATTGGTGAACATCTTAAAACCTGTTTTGGATACGTTATCCAGTCCTTTGCCGTCTTTGAAAGAACTAAATGTCATCAGCAAACCTCCAAATTTGTATTTCTTTACTCTGAACTTCAAGTTCTTTTCCCAATTTCTTCTGGATTTCTTTCACAGCTTGCTCAATGCAGACGTAACATGGAGGAGAGTTTTCACCCCTGTAGCCTCCCTTCTCTTGCTTTCCTTTCAAGTCCTTTTAATTTTGTAACCACAGTCTACGAAACTTGAGTTTCTCGCGGCACATAAAATGTTCAAACAAGTTGAAGAAATGCAGCCGGATGTCGTCTTCGACAACTGCACATATTTTGACAAGTGCATACCCCTTCCGTTTTCAAGTCAGCTTCAGGTCTGTTTCTTTTTTATCTATTGCCGCTTACATAGAGAGGAGATTGGTGCGTAAGTTCCTAGCCTTTTTCCCATAAGTTTAATAAACACAACAGATACAAATAACAGAGAGTTTAGCCATCAATAATATATTTTCCACCACTATTTACAAAAGTCTGCCAACAGTTGGGTAACTTTTCCACTCCGAGAGTGTATAAATTACGTGGTTTTGAGGAGAAGAAGTCTTCGAGCCATGTTGACAGCATTTTTTCATACGAAAAGGAAGTACCTTGAAGGTTGTTCGACAGATAGCGGAGAAAGTGAAAATCTGAGGGCGCAAGATCAGGCGAATAAGGTGCGTGCGGATGACTTTCCAATTCAAGTCCTGTATAGCGTTCTTTGTCAGTTTAGCAGAATGCGGGTGGTCGTCATCGTGGAGTATCATCACTTCACGCAGTCTTCCTGGTCTTTGTTCTCGGACTGTGTCTGCAAGACGTCTCACTTGACAATAAATGTCAACAGTGATGATTACATCTCGATGGAACAATTCATAGTACGCCACACCGTCGTTTTTTCCCCAGATGCATAACATTATCTTTTGTGGATGTTCACAAACCTTTAATGTTTGGGCTCATCCATTCCACTCATTTCCTTATGTTAGCGCAAAAGACACCACTACTCGTCACCAGTAGCGATACAGGATAGTAGTGGTCGGTGTTGTGCACGAGTCAGTTGATGACGAGTAATCAGAAATGCACATACCACCACTCGCAGATTTTTTGTTATTTTGACTTAGAGCCTGTGGTACACATACACCCCATTTTTGAACCTTCCTCAGTTCATGCAAATGTCGCATGATGGTGGAATTATCACACAGTTCATTACATCTTCCAGTTATCTAGGACAATGATATGGATTATTGTGGGTTAATGCGTTTAAAGGATCTCCCTGAACGTGGAGAGTAACTAATGTCAAAACGACCCCCCCTAAAACGAGGCAACCATTTTCCTGCCGTGCTCTGTCCTACGGCACTATCCTGATACACAGCGCAAATGTTTCTTTCTGCCTCCGCTGCCGCCGTCCCTCTATTGAACTCAAACAGAAGAATATATCGGGAATGTTCTGATTTCTCTACTTGGCACTCCACTTTCAGCTTCACTAATTATCCCGTAATGACAAAATGAACAGTATGTAAACTCAAATAACAACAGTGAACTACAAATAAAACGTGACAATCGATAAATAAACCCATAGCAACCGATATAGCAACATGCAAAACAAAAACGCTACGAACTTACTCACCAACCTAATAGTTATAGTTGCAGCTGTTGCCAGATATCATGTCCTGATGTCTCAGCTTTTTGTGTCCTCACCCAGGAGATAGGATAGGATTGTCATTGTGATAATCCCTTAGACTAACCCTACTGGTGTCCAAGTTGTTTACGGAGGTCGAGAGGAACACATTACGTGCGTGGAACCACAGGCGCGACTGATTGATTAAATGTGGCCGTCCAGCGACGGAAAAGCGGTTTTCTTATCTGCGTGAAGCTGTTTGTCACGCGACATTGCAGATGGCTGCTTGGCTTTTAGATGTGCCGTTACTTTGTATGTTTGACATATGAAACGTGACAGTTCCCGGTCGCGACCGTCGACTACTGTTGTTTTTGTTTTATTATTTTTTTATGTGGCCTCCACAGTTTGTACTCTATTTAGCCACCGAGAACACGTGTCTATACAGAATACATAACTGCACAAAAAAACTTTGTGTTCTGCCTTACGGCTGGTCTTGTCGTGGGGAGCCCCGTCAGAGAGGTCCAGCGCATGAGCTTCTTCGGAAGTGATTCCAGTGGTAGTTTCACATTGCCTTCCACTGATGATAATGAAATGGTAATGAGAACAACACAACACCCAGTCCCTGCGCGCAGAAAATCTCCCACTCAGGCGGGAATCATACCCGGCTCCCTTAGCGTGACAAGCCGGCGCGCTGACCACTCAGCTATCGGGGCGGACCATAAAAATGCATATTTACACAGCGCAAACGTTAAGCTTTTACTACAACAAATGTTTAACAAATATACTGATAAGTAAACTAGATATATTTATGTAATCAATCCACACTACTTCTTAAATTTAATAATAACTAGTACATATAAATGAAAATATGAGTCGTAGAGATTTTTCCCTATACCCTTAAGAATGGTGCTCCTAGGTGAGAGCGACAGCAACGGCTTTCTGGCTTTCGGGTTACTGGGACTGTTCGCCCTCGTGGAGATAATGTTTTCAAAGGCGAGTCTTTTCCAATAGATGGGTGGTGTTTCCACTACATGGCTGGTGATGCGAGACAAACGTCCAAAAGACTCGGCAGGCAGCAGTATCTCACAGAAAATGGCCGATCGATGGTAGCAGCGAGCATCAATCACTGAATAAGGTTCAAATGGCTCTGAGCACTATGGGACTTAACATCTGAGGTCATCAGTCCCCTAGAACTTAGAACTACTTAAACCTAACTAACCTAAGGACATCACACACATCCATGCCCGAGGCAGGATTCGAACCTGCGACCGTAGAAGTCGCGCGGTTCCAGACTGAAGCGCCTAGAACCGCTCGGCCACATCGGCCGGCTCACTGAATAAGGGAATGACGATAATGAAAATTAGTGCCTGACCGGGACTCAAACCCGGATTTCCCGGTTTACGCTGGCGCTCAAATGGCGCTGAGCACTATGGGACTTAACATCGTAGGTCATCGGTTCCCTAGAACTCAGAACTACTTAAACCTAACTAACCTAAGGACATCACACGTCCATGCCCGAGGCAGTATTCGAACCTGGGACCGTAGCAGTCGCGCGGTTCCGGACTGAAGCGCCTAGAACCGCTCCAGCGCTCGCCTTAACCGATTTGACTATCCGAGCACGACTCACGTCCACGACCAAACGTCCGTATAACATCGTCTATACATCATACTTGTACTTCCCACTAATGTTATTCCTGTACATGGGAGACATTTTACTTTTAGTCACGGAGCCCGTTATCGGACGATGAGTACGTAATTGCACCAATAACTTTATCTTGGAACTCTTCCATTTGGTTCGTGTTTGCATATAAAAACAACAATGTCAGAAATTGAGTCCGCCTTCATGCAAAACACCTAGTCTTTTTTTATTTGTTTATTTCCCAAACTAGTTTCGGCGACAAATATCACCATCATGAGTGGGTTTTTTAAAATCTAAAACAAGCTGAAAATAGCGTCATTATACAAACACAGTGGCACATTATTACAGTATTTACTGTTCTTTTTTTGAAATATGGTTTTCTATGGATACTTTTATACTACGTTACTTATTGTACGTTATGGCATGTTTTTTAAAATTATTGTCACTATTTGTGACATATTTTCTGTGCTTTTTTCTGTTGCCCTTTTTTCTCAGCGAACATCATGTCAACTGCAACTGTGAGCGGCTGTTAGTAAACAAAATACTAAAAGGTGAACTTAGCGCCGCGCAGGATTAGCCGAGCGGTCTAGGGGCGCTGCAGTCATGGGCTGTGCGGCTGGTCCCGGTCGAGGTTCGAGTCCTCCCTCGGGCGTGGGTGTGTGTTTGTCCTTAGAATAATTTCGGTTAAGTAGTGTGTAATCTTAGGGACTGATGACCTTACAAGTTAAGTCCCATAAGATTTCACACACATCTGAACATTTGTGAACTTAGTATGATCCAGTTTTTGGTGTGTACTGGGCTGTTACTTAGTTATTTGTGTACTCGCGTTCGTTGGAAGGCGTGTAGCTGATTCTATACATACAAAAACAAAGCTTTCGCACTTTGTGATCAAGAACGTTAGGCCATCTTGCTGTTCGTGTGTGTCGCGAGAGGTATATCGCATGTTGCGAGATGCCTATGAAAACCGTATCGGGAATTACGACGATTTCTGTTCCTTATTTATGTCCCTGTTTGTGATGGGGAAGAGGTTCTTTTGTGTGTTTGTGCTTTCTGTTCTGTGCCATTGGCCAGTTTTCTCAGAGCAGTGAAGAGTTTGTTGTATTTTCGTTTATTACATTTTTCCCTTCCGCTATAGCATTTTGCATGTAGTAATTTTCTTCTATTGATAGTTGTCGGTGTAGACTGTTGCTGTTCAAAACGACTACAAAACAGATATCATAAGCAAACTTAACAACAAGGTAAAAATGAAACAGAAAAATAGCGACCAGCCACTAAACAGCACAACCAAAGAATCTGAAAATCCAGAGGCAGTACACACAGACAACACAGCAGACCACACCACATCAGGAAAAAGAGACAGATGGTATACACTAACATACAATAACAAAATATCACATCGAACTGGAAACATCTTGAAAAAGCGACGGATCCCAATAACATTCAGAACAAACAATACAGTTCATAAATGGCTAAGGAGAGTCAGAAAAACCTTCGAAAAATTCAGTAATGCTGGAATATATCAATTCACATGCAACTCATGTCAGGCCCAACACATAGGACAAACAAGCAGAACTTCCGAACGAGTGACAGCACACATTCAACTTTTGTGGAACATGTAATGAACAAAAACCATAACGCCACTAACACCGAAAATGATCTACACATTCTGAAAAACAGCAACAGTCCATACCGACAACTAACAACAGAAGAAAATTACCACATACGAAAGGCTATCGTGGAAGGGAAAAATGTAATAAACGAAAACACAACACTTTGCAACAACACACTCCTTACCGCTCTGAGAGAAATGACGAGTAACACAGAACAGAAAGCATGCACACACAAAAGAACCACTTCCCCATCACACGCAGAGACATAAATAAGGAACAGAAGTCGTCGTAATTTCCGCTACAGTTTTCATAGCCATCTCGCAACATGCGATACATCTCTCGCGACACACGCGAACAGCAAGATGGCGTAATGTTCTTGATCATAAACAAAGTGCGAAAGGTTTGTTTTTGTGTGTATAGAATCAGCTACATGCCGTCCAACAAACGTGAGCACACGAACAACTAAGTAACAGCCCAGTACACACCAAAGTATCCAAAGAAAACTATATTTCAAAAAAAAGAACAGTAAAAATGTAATAATGTGTTACTGTGTTTGTATAACGATGCTATTTTCTCCACGTTTTAGATTTAAAAAAAAAAACACTGATGATGGTGATATTTGTCGTTGAAATTCGTTTTGAAATAAACAAGTAAACAAAAGACAAGGTATTTTGCATCAAGGCGGACTCAGTTTATGATATTGTTGTTTTACATCATTGCAATGTCTGTCTTGTTCAGAAGTACGATGAATTTACGAAGGAACATGGCATCGTAATCTTTTCACAACGCAAACATTGCAGTTTCGTATCAGTAGGAAGAGAGAGCATGTCAGCTACTTACTGGTACTGTTTAACGAACGAGGCGGAATTGACGAGGGTTATTAGCAAACAGTAAGTTCTGTTTTGCTCCAATGTAAATCTGAATTGTAGAACTCTCATGCACCTCGTTATCCTGTTTAGCTGCAGACCGTTACCCTGTTTTGTATGTGGAGAAGATGCTAGAAACCACTTGGAGCAGTGACTATTTGCGGTGCTCGTTTTCGAACCCAGTGGTCGGACCTTTAACTCCTGAAAGTCGTCGGATTGCTTCAGGGCAATAATTAGTCATACGGATCAATGCACACATGACTCTTAATTAGCATGGTAGTGTGTGTGGCAGGGTATGGAACCTCGTTGATAACAAACGTTTCGGAGGAAGTCTACAGAGCAATACGTCGTGTGGCTTGTCTCGCGCCCCGCGCAGCTCGAAAAAAGTATGTAGATTCTGGCCGTGGCCGCTAATCGGAGTTCGCCGGACGCTACTGATTTGTCTGGAGTGTAGCCGTGGAAGAGAATCGTGGACAATAAACACCACATACAAGATGAGAATGGAAGGTTTTGAAATTTGTTGCTGCAGAAGAACATTAGATGGGTAGACTGAAGACGTATCGAATTGAATCTGGAAGAAAAGAAATTTGTGGCACAACTTGAGTGAAAGAAGGGATGGACTGATTGGGCACTACCTTGGGTTAATAGAATACGTTACCTGATAATGGAAAGGAGTGTGAGGGATAAAAATTGTAGAGCAGAAACCAAGGCTTGGATACAGTAAGAACGTTCAGCTCGGTGTAGACTGCAATAGTAGCGAAGATACGACGATCTTCCCACAGGAAAGAGTAGCGTAGAACGCTTCACCGAGCCAGTCTTCGGACTGAAAATAGCAACTACAACAACAACATGAATATGGAATTCAATCGCAGTAAACTAAAGAAGTGTAATCAGTATGTACACATGGTAGATGAACTTCTATACTAATGGCGACTGGGTTACAAGGCGGAAGTCAATTTAAATGAATGATATAGCTATAGCGGTTCTGTGCCTTCTTTATGGAAGTTAATGTGTTTAACCAGAAGTGAAGTTTTTTATTAATATTCAAATTCGAGATGAGTCACGCTCTACATTGAGTCCGGAAACAGCAATTTTTCATACATGAATGCGAATCTCAGCACTGGCACGAAGAATAAATGCGGTCATGAAGAACCGTAATCTACCTCTCAGCTCTACTGCATCGAACTAGTCTAAGAACTGAAGCAATGTGATGCATTTGTTGCAATGATATAGTTTAAAAATCAGGGCCTGGCCAGGATTACACAGTCTTGCGTGGAATAAAAAGTCGACACAACAAAAGTGGTGCCTAGTCTTCTCTATAAACAATTGCTATTCAGTACAAACGTAGATGAAAGTGTTCCCAGTGATTTATTTCATTTGCTAGAGTAGTTTCAGTTGATGTGAAAGTAACAGAGTAGAAGTGATTGTCGCACAAGGAACCAAACACGGACACTTAATTTTCATGCGAAATTTTCTTCCAATCAGTCAACCGGAGTCCTCCTTACGCAATGATTCAAAAACACAATCTGTTTTATGTGGTTCCAGTCTTTGAGTCTACACATCTGCTATACTGAAACTGGTCAAATGGGAGACTGCCGGCACCTGTGTGTACTCGAATCCTTGTGTGTGACAGTTTTTTAATTTGCGTGTAGACAGCACATTAGCGACCACTACCGCACTAACAAAAATATCGTTGGCAAGTTCATTTAACTGTTGTAATGAAGTGAAAAGTTTTCGAGGGGGACAATGTAAACTCAGACACGCTTGCTGATCGCTGTTGAGGGGAAACGGAAACCGCGGCTTTGGTAACGATTAGTCGCACCTTCTGCGACCTTGTGGGAGGACATTCTGTGGAAACCGAGAGCGGGTGCAGACTTTTACCCTTGAGAAAATGTCGCCAACTACCGTTTAGCTCGCTGTACCAGGAAAACGTAGCGTACGTAGTGGTGTAAGAAACTTTAAAGTGACCGAGCGGTTGTAGGCGCTTCAGTCTGGAACCGCGCGACTGCTATGTCGCAGGTTGGAATCCTGCCTCGGGCATGGATGTTTGTGATGTCCTTAGGTTAGTTAGGTTTAAGTAGTTCTTAGTTCTAGGGGACTGATGACCTCAAATGTTAAGTCCCATAGTGCTCAGAGCCATTTGAACCATAGACTTTCTGTCAGCCAGTATCGCCAGCATCTGCTGAAAAGAGTTGTGGATGCTTCCTCTGCTGTCATCCTTCTACATCTTAGAGTGCGGCTTTCTTGTTAATTAGTGCAAGTATTGCAAAATTAATAAAAAACTGTCTCATTATAAGTAGTGACTTGACTAACAAGGAGAGGTCCCCAGAGGAGGGATCGACTTCATGCGATCATCTGAATGGCGATGTGGGTTAAGATTCCAGGTACCAAACCCTCCAGCTATTCACCCTGGTGGACCCTCATTTGCAAGTAATCACGGTGAAAAAAATTCTGAAGTTTAAGTGGCAATCAGTAGCGTTAAAAGAGAAAAATGTTGCAGCCTGGTTATGTGGTGTAACGGATACTGCAAGATTTTCAACTACTGAGGATCGTGGATTCGAATCCCATAAAATTTTCTACTTTATTAAAATTTTTAATCTTTATAGAAATGGATTTGATCTTTCTTTTTGTTCAGTTAACTGGTTTAAATGTAATTTTTCATTTATATTCCTTTCTCACATAATTTCAATCATCGTATGAATTTCTTCATTTGTTGTCACTTTTTCCAAATCATTCTTTTTCTATTCGGAATTTTTGTGACTGTAACATTTGGTATATTTATTTATTATAATATTAGAATATTTGAAAACACCAATCTATCCATTAAAAAACAAAAGACGAAATAGTCTAATTACATTAACTGTGCAATGGTGTCAAAAATGTATTTTTCGTCATAAGATGTGCATTTATTTGTATGATAAACGTCATACAAACAATTAAAGCATAGCCTAAATTCCTACTGCGTTGTGGAGAAAATAAGGCACGTGAAGATTTAAACGAAAGAAAGGATTACAAATAAATCGAAATTCAAGCAAAATGAGGAATAGAAATTATGGCTGCAATGACATGGACGAGAAAATACCATGACGAAACGAAACAAATTAAATCGAAATTAACGGATAAAATTAAAAACAAAGATTTCAATCGGAAAAGCGATGATAGGAAGAAAAATGGGAGCAAATAAAAAATTTATGTGATGATTAAAATGATGTGATATGGAAACAAAAATAAAAAATTACATTTAAACCAATTAACTGCATAAAAATAATGTGCAAAGTAATTTCAATAGAACATAAGGTCGATTCGAGTCTACGGTCTTCTGCAAATCAAGGCCTTACCCTGACCATTACACTATGCACGCAGCTCGCCAGACCACTGCTATTTTTAACTTTATTGAGCATCACGAAAAATTTCGGAATTTTTTTCGTCAATAACTGGCAAATGAGGGACTACCAGGGTGAACGCCTACAGTGTATGATGGCTGGAATCCTAGCGTACATCACCGTGTAGATGGTTTCAAAAAGTCGATCCCCCTGCTGGGGACATCTCTTGTAAGTTATTAAAGAGTGTTCCAATTTCAAATGAACAAAAATAAAACAGATACTACTTCAGGGTGAAGAAAATTTCACGCGCACTGACTTCAAAATGCAATTTCTTACAACCTAGCAGTGTAAGAATGTCTGTAATATAATTACATCCTCTGCATATCTTCGGTTCAATATGAACGTCAAAGAGCAACAGTTAGCCAACACGACAAGTGTCTTCGTTCAGTATGACTTAGTAGCGCTACGCAGTCAATGCAACGCATACAGTGCTGGGTTAGAATGCTCAAGGTAGATGTTTCGATTTTGCGTGTAGGAATATTTGCTTTTATATGCTAATTTAGGCTTCGTGACAGAATGTCCGATGTCTTAATCGTTATACAGCAGTTAAGGTACATTTTTATAAAACATGTGTAACTTCTCAATGCTAACAAGAAAATGAGAGTACAATAGCTTCTAAAAAAATATGTTTGCTCCAATTTTAATAAACGATTTCGACTTGAAGCACTTATTCTGTTATCTTACCAAGTACTACTTTCATCACTGTTTTGTGGTCCACTAGCAGCACTGATAATTCCATCTAGTTATACCTCCTTTCGCAAAGTAAAACAACTGAAATTCTGACCAGTCAAAAGGATGGTTTGAATAGCACAGTGCTCTGCAAGGCAAGGTCCTACAGGAGGTGGCACACCCTCCCCTTCGTCCTACCTTTGAGGGAAACTACCTGCCCACTTGTAGGCGGATATACAGTCTAACATAGACAGCGAACCACGGTGCAACTCAGTATTTTCCACATGCAAAAAAACAATTACATAGCGAAGAGCGATGAGTGGCTTGGACCTTCAAAATTCTAGTCTGACACTCACCCAATGAGCTACCGAGCCAAATAAAAAACCAGTGCCTCCACACACCTGCTTTTCGGCCTACCCCTTCTACTCTTATACACCACCAATGAGCCGTGCTTCTCCTACATATGTCTCCATGAAACATGTGCATCACATACCCGCATGATTTAAGTGTACCTTTTCGGTGCACTTCACCTACTACATTCGACCGTACACTGATCAGCGAGAACATCGTGACCACCGACCTACTGTCAATATAAACCTCTGCAGTCGATAGCAGCGTCACCTGACGAGGAATAACTGCTAGTCAGACGCACGCACGGTGCAGTGTGCCTGCTGCCCTTGTGTAGATTGGGGAAGTCGCGCGAGCTGAGTTTGGCCGAAGGCAGATTTTGATGGCCCGAAAGCTTAGTACGAGCATTTCGGAAACTGCATGCCTTTTCGTGTGTTCGAGGAGTGCTGTACTAAGTGTTTTCAACACGTGGCGAAACCATCGTGAAACCACGTCCAGACGTCGTGGGTTTGGGCGACCGCAGCTCACTACAGATGTCGGACGTCGTAGGCTGGACAGACTGGTAAAAAGGCGTAATTAACATCAGATTTTAATGTTGGGCAGAGTACAAGTGTGTCTCAACACACAGTGCAACCAACACTCCTAACGATGAGTCTGCGCAGCCGACGACCGATGCATGTGCAAATGTTAACACCACGACATCGTCAACTACGACTGAAATGTGGACGTAACCATCGGCATTGGACGTTGGAGCAGCGGCACAGTGTTGCATGGTCTGATGAATCCCGATACGTTCTTCGTGACGACGATGGGACGGGCGAATCCTTCGTCTCCCAGGGCAACAGCTAGTTGACACCAGTACTGCTGGACAGAAACAATCTGGCGGCGGCTCCATTATGCTCTGGGGAACATACACGTGTGCATCCATGGGTCCAGTGGCGCTCGTACAAGACACCATGATGTCCAAGGACTATCGTACACTGGTTGCTGACCACGTACATCCCTTGATGACGATCATGTTTCCCGACGGCAGTGGCATTTTTAACAAGATAATGCGCCTTGTCACAAAGCCAAGAAGGTGAAGGAGTGATTCAAGAAGCACAGTGGCGAATTGCAGTTGATGTACTGGTCCCCTACTTCACCAGATATGAATCTGATCGAACACATCTGGGATGTGATTTAACGTGGTGTCAGAGCTCATCGTCCCCCTCGTCGGAATTTACGAGAATTAGGTGACTTGTGTGCGGAGCTGTGGTGCCATCTCCCTCCAGCCATCTACCACGCCATCACGCGCCGACGGTGTCATCTATGCCAAAGGTGGACAGACCGGTCGTAATGTTCTGGATGATCAGTGCAGATTCCGGTGCAATCTTCTGCTGTCAATCAGTACAAAGTGTCCTCGTCACCTCCATGCACGTTGCATTTAGTTATCTGCTTACGTCATGAGCAAGACCAGCAACTCGCTCCACAGGTTACATCAAGTTTCCTTACTATTTTTTACTGTTTCATTTACTACTGACGAAGATCAAATGCGTTGTCTATACATAAAACACCTATCACCGCGAATATTCTTCTTCTTCTGCACTTCATGGTGTCGGCAAACTCCACGTTCAGACTTGACAGTTTGAGTTGTTGCTACCTTTCCCTAAATCTTCGAGGATCTCTTCTTCTTATTACGTATAAAGCCTTATCTGATTTGGCATTCTGTCTTCATTGATTCTGTTGACATGTTCTGTCCATTTTCTTCTATAATCGCTCCACCTTTGCGCAACATTATAAACATTAAATTATGTTCCTGTGACTTCGTTACTTATGCTGTGATATCTTGAGCAGCCTATAATCTCATTTCCGATGTTTGGATCTTACTCATCTCCTTCTGTGCAGACACCCAGTGCTCACTCCCACACATTAAAACTGGTTTTGCTATTACTTCATAATTCTGATTCTGCTGTCCTTTCCTGTACTATTATTCAACTTTCTAGTTATAGTACCACACATGTGTTCAAAACGTTTCTGTATCTCGATCTTTATTGTAATTTATATGCGCTCCACGATAGCAGAAATGAGAGATTTTTTCTACGGATTTCCTGTTGTTTATTATATTGGATTAGATTACTATACTGGATATTTTAACTGAAGTGACACTACCCTAGTCTTAAGCATTGAAATTTCTGAGTTATATTTTTTGAGCATTTGTTCAGGTCTGTACATACATCTCTGAAGACCGTCTTCCCTTTTTTGCATAACTGTAATACAGGGTGATTCAAAAAGAATACCACAACTTTAGGAATTTAAAACTCTGCAACGACAAAAGGCGAATTAAGGGAGCTATAAAGTTTCATTTAGTTGTACATTTGTTCGCTTGAGGCGCTGTTGACTAGGCGTCAGCGTCAGTTGATGCTAAGATGGCGACCGCTCAACAGAAAGCTTTTTGTGTTATTGAGTACGGCAGAAGTGAATCGACGACAATTGTTCAGCGTGGGGCACTGAGAATCCGCGGGAAACAACTCAGTATGAACGTGACTCGCCTAAGGTGAACGTTTTCTGTGCCATTTCAGCCAATAAAGTTTTTGGTCCCTTTTTCTTCGAAGGTGCTACTGTAACTGGCCTACAGTATATGTAGATGTTAGAGAATTGGCTGTTCCCTCAGCTCGAACAAGAAGCACAACAATTCATATTTCAGCAGGATGGAGCGCCACCACATTGGCACTTATCTGTCCGTAACTACCTGAACGTCAACTACCCGAGGCGATTAATCGGCCGCCAGGCAGCCCGTGACAGAGCACTTCATCACTGGCCTCCAAGAAGCCCTGATCTCACCCCCTGCGATTTTTTCTTATGGGGGTATGTTAAGGATATGGTGTTTCGGCCACCTCTCCCAGCCACCATTGATGATTTGAAACGAGAAATAACAGCAGCTATCCAAACTGTTACGCCTGATATGCTACAGAGAGTGTGGAACGAGTTGGAGTATCGGGTTGATATTGCTCGAGTGTCTGGAGGGGACCATATTGAGCATCTCTGAACTTGTTTTTGAGTGAAAAAAAACCTTTTTAAATACTCTTTGTAATGATGTATAACAGAAGGTTATATTATGTTTCTTTCATTAAATACACATTTTTAAAGTTGTGGTATTCTTTTTGAATCACCCTGTATAACCCGATGGTAGTGAAACATTTGTTTCTTTTCATAATTTATTTTTAACATGGGACTTATCTCTGTATTCAATTCTTACGAGGTGTGGGTAATGCGTATGTTCAGTGACGTATATGAAATGGCAAACCCTTCTGTTAGTCCTTGAATAGTTTTTAATTTAATATTCTTAGTCCCTTCGGTATTGATTACAATATCAGCTGTTTGGTGTATCCTTTTCAGCTTTTGAATTACGTGGCAGAGGTGTTCTCTAAGGCTCTTAATTACCCTTTGTTTTGATCTGTTTATTTTAGTAAGGGTTTCTTCGAAGTCGCTAAATGCACACAACAGGAACATTTCGGAGACGATGGTTGTACATGTATGTCAATGCACCCCGTCATTAACAGCATCAGTGAAGCAATGGGTGGAGGGCGATAACATTCCTGAAATATATTTAACTGCCTAGGGTCCCGACCCGAAGCCGATAGAACACCGACGTAGTTGGTACACTATGTGATCAGAAACATCCGGACACCTAGCTGAAAATGATGTAAAAGTTCGTACCGCCCTTAGCGCCATCCACCGGTAATGGAATTCAATATTGCGTGCGCCCCCCCCCCCCCCCCCCCGCCCCTTAGCCTTGATGATAGCTTCCACTCTCGCAGTCATACGTTCAATCAGGTGCTGGAAGATTTCGTGGGGAATGGCAGCCCATTCTTCACGAAGAGCTGCACTGAGGAGAGGTATCGATGTCGGTCGCTGAGGCCTGGCATGAAGTCGGCATTCCTAAACAACCCAAAGGTGATCTATAGGATTCAGGTCAGGACTCTCCGCAGGACAGTCCATTGCAGGGATGTTATTGTCGTGTAATCATTCCGCCACAGTCAGTGAATTATGAAGAGGTGCTCGATCGAATAGCTCTTCGACAGTGGGAAGCAAAAAAAATGCTTAAAACATCAATGTAGGCCTATGCTGTGATAGTGCCACGCAAAACAACAATGGGTTCAAGACCCCTCCATGAAAAACACCACCACACCATAACACCACCGCCTCCGAATTTTACTGTTGGCACCACGCACGCTGGCAGATGACGTTCACAGGGCATTCGCCATACCCACACCCTACCATCGGATCGCCACATAGTGTACCGTGATTCGTCACTCCACACAACGTTTTTCCACTGTTCAATCGTCCAATGTTTATGCTGCTTACATCAAGCGAGGCGTCGTTTGGCAACTACCGGCGTGATGTGTGGCTTATTAGCAGCCTCTCGAACAAGTTTTCTCACCTCCCTCCTAACTGTCATAGTACTTGCAGTGGATCTTGATGCAGTTTGGAATTCCTGTGAGATGGTTTGGATGTCTGCCTATTACACATTACGACCCTTTTCAACTGTCGGCGGTCTCTGTCAATCAACAGACGAGGTACGCTACTGTACTGTATGTGTATCTTCACGTTTCCACTTCACTATCACATGGGGAACGGTGGACCTAGGGACGTTTAAGAGTGTGGAAATCTCCCGTATAGACGTATGACGCAAAATCAGCTGACAACATCCGAAGTCCGTCAATTTCGCGGAGCGCCCCATTCGGCTCTCTCACGATGTCTAATGACCACTGAGGTCGCTGATATGGAGCACCTGGCAGTAGGTGGCAGCACAATGCACCTACTATTAAAAACGTGTGTTTTTGGGGGTGTCAGGATACTTATGATCACATAGTGTAGTTGATGATTGAAGACACAACACTGTTGTTACAGGTAGTCTGCGAAAACGAGGTCATAGATGTTGCCTACTGATGAATTGTGTCTACGATTGGAGTTAACCCCGTCAATTGAGGCCTGAAGATGGTTTACTGAATCACTGAAATTGGTAGCCATATAATAAATAACATATTAAAGAGAGCTGTAGGTGTTCCATTTTATTACATCTTTGAAATGAAGATGTTGAAAAAAATCAGCTAAGCATTTGCAAAAAAAAAGAAAAAGAAAAAAAAAGAAAGTTTGTTTAGCCCTTGACCTAGATTTCTATATTTACAAAAATATCTTCTTCAGGAGAGGGCCTTGTTACATCACATGGTGGTAAATTGCATTAGTTGCACCAAGTGGCTCTTGTCACATATAAAATTATATAAATATCTAAACCTAGGTCAAGGGTTAAATAAACCTTTGGCTTGCAGCTAGTTGGCTGATTTTTTCAACCCCTTCAGATTTATACCGTTGCTGAATCGCAGCCATGTTTAAGATTTTGACCTTTAAAATGAGGTAGAACTTGAGCTTCACTCCAGACTTCAGCGCCCAACGTCTCTACCTTCACTGGGTATTTACTGCTTACGAAATTGGTGATTCTATTCTTTAATTTTTAGACAGTAAGTTGCTCACTGAAATTTCTCAATGAGTGGAATGTAGTATAACAGTGTTAGTAGTGAGCCTAGAATAAAATTTCCACTCTGCAGCCGAGTGTGCCCTGATATGAACTTTCCTCGCAGATTTAAACCGTGTGACAGAACGGGACTCGAACTCTGATTCCATCACGCTAGCGGGCAAGAGATCTACCAACTGAGCTACCTATGTACGACTCATGACCTTTTCTCACAGTTTTGCGTACACCAATACATCTCCTACTTTCACTTAAGTTCTCCTTCCTGATCTGCACGACTAGCAGTCCTAGAAGAAAGGATACTGCGGAGATACTGTGTGGCGGCGGGTTTAATTATAAATGATGATAGTTGCTTATTGTTGTTCGTCGTCTTTCTTACGGGAGCTTGGTAACTAAGTTTGTGGTCAGCCAGACAGCGATGGCGACCATACTAACCTTTGTTTCCAGTCTGCACGGCCACATTTTGGTCCAGCCCACTGAAAGAAATGTTTCTATTCTCTTTCTATTAGTGGTATCTGGGCTGTGATTATAAATGAAGGTATACATTTGTAGTTCAAACGTACATATATTTAGTAAAATATCTCTCGTACAACACTTTGAAAGTCACTATGTTCAATTGACAGTAAATCTTTCTATCTTAAACAGCACTATTATTAGTTCAGAGGTTTCTTCTACTGTACGTTCCTACCAAATAGTCCTCCGTTCCTACCAAATAGTCCTTCGCCCTGACTACTAATACTCAAATAAATGTTCAAAGTAAATGTTCGCCACGAAAGTGGAAATAACAGTTACCACTTGCCTCCCGGATTTGTAATTGTCACGATCGGCACACTAACAGTTACTTTAGCGAATTCTAAGTGATCCAGGACTGTGTGCAGTCCTCGCGAGTTCATTATCAGTTACTACAGAAAATATGCGATTTGGCATAGTCAGTCTCTGACGTCATCCGAGGCAGAGCGCGACCCGACGTTTAACGGACGTGGATCTTACAGTGGCTGAGTGCTAAGTGAACCTTCTTCCTGTTTTTTTTTCTTTATTGTTATTTTAAACATGTACAACAGGCAGGCTGTCAGCAGCATTCTACGCCGCTCTTCAGCCATAGAATAGACAAAGAGAAGAAACACTGAGAAGACGCATAAGTTACAGAACGGTGGGCAATAAAACAGTAGACACATAAAGGCAAACACGGACCCGTTCACACTCGACGATAATCCACACTGCAAACTGTTGATACGACGCACAAAACTGAAGAAGACGATGGCACTGGTGAACGATGGAGTGTGACGGTGAACCTTCTTCCTGCCTCTCGGGCTATATTTATATATGTGCCGCAGCGGACGACCAAGGGAACATCAGCTGTCATCTGTCTTATGCACACGACAGCAGCCCCTGAACGACCGCTTTCTCGGGCACATAATCTTTAATAACCAAGTTATGAATTAATTTAGAATCTTCTCAATTTTTACATGCATTCAGGTAAGTTGGCTCAAATCACAGAAAAAATTTCAGTTCACTTGAATAAAAACTTTGCCTTCTACAACTTTTATAGTGGAACCAACGGTAGATCGTTACCTCTGAACTATAACTTTAACAGAACTTGTATTGGCTGTTATTAATACTATAATTCTAAAATTTGTTATAGCTCCATTATTTAGTAGGTTTTATCATCTGCTGTAACCAAAATTTTCTATCATTAAAATTACAGGTACCTAATCTACTACAAATGAGTATATTTTGGTTACAAATTTGGTTTTCCTTAAATTACTCCAAAACTATGAGAGGTAGCTTAATGTGGTCTCTTAGTTATTATTTTAGGTTAACCTGAAGCATCTTACAAATTTTCACGATCCTAAGTCTAATACATCCGCAGCTCGTGGTCTCGCGGTAGTGTTCTGGCTTCCTAAGCACGGGGTCCTGGGTTCGATTCCCGGCGGGTCAGGGATTTTCACTTGCCTCGAGATGACTGGGTGTTGTTGTGTCGTCTTCATCATCATAATTCATATTCATTACTGTCGGAGGAAGACAATGGCAAGCCATCTCCGCTAGGACCTTGCTTAGTACAGCGGTGCAGGTCTCCCGCATCGTCCCCTACGCTCTGTCAAGGACTATGGGACTTCATCTTCATTATCGTGTCTAATATTTAGCGCCTTCAATTTTTCTTAAAACGTGGATTCTGGCTGTAATTTTAGTTCTTTTGTTTGGGAACTTGCACTACTTATTTATGACCTCCATAGGCACATGCTGACCAAATTCTGGTTTTCTAACTTCATTATTTAGCGCCACTTTTTTCCTTAAAACTGTATTTTTACGACAACTATTGATTTAATTACTTTATGACTTGACCTCTAAAATGTTATTACAATAAAATGTATGTTGATAAAGTTTGAACATAAAATTTTGACTTTTAATTTTATACTTAATTACGGTGCAATGCTTTTGCGCTACGCGCAGACGCGTTAAGTTGACGTGGCGCTACTAGCGGTGAACTGGGGTAAGTCCCGGCGCATTCGCTCGTCTCTGTGTATCACACATGATACAGCGCTTGTTTCTCTTCAACACACAGCCACACCCTAGTTGATTGTTTCCAGAATGAAATTTTCACTCTGCAGCAGAGTTTAAAGTTTGAAGTGCTGATGATGCTGTGGTGTACGGGAAGGTGTCGTCGTTGAGTGACTGTAGAAGGGTACAAGATGACTTGGACAGGATTTGTGATTGGTGTAAAGAATGGCAGCTAACTGTAAATGTAGATAAATGTAAATTAATGCAGATGAATAGGAAAAAGAATCCCGTAATGTTTGAATACTCCACTAGTAGTGTAGCGCTTGACACAGTCACGTCGATTAAATATTTGGGCGTAACATTGCAGAGCGATATGAAGTGGGACAAGCATGTAGTGGCAGTTGTGGGGAAGGCGGATAGTCGTCTTCGGTTCATTGGTAGAATTTTGGGAAGATGTGGTTCATCTGTAAAGGAGAACGCTTATAAAACACTAATACGACCTATTCTTGAGTACAACTCGAGCGTTTGGGATCCCTATCAGGTCGGATTGAGGGAGGACATAGAAGCAATTCAGAGGCGGGCTGCTAAATTTGTTACTGGTAGGTTTGATCATCACGCGAGTGTTATAGAAATGCTTCAGGAACTCGGGTGGGAGTCTCTAGAGGAACGGAGGCGTTCTTTTCGTGAATCGCTACTGAGGAAATTTAGAGAACCAGCATTTGAGGCTGATGCAGTACAATTTTACTGCCGCCAACTTATATTTCGCGGAAAGACCACAAAGATAAGATAAGAGAGATTAGGGCTCGTACAGAGGCTATAGGCAGTCATTTTTCTCTCTTTCTGTTTGTAAGTGGAACAGGGAGAGAAGATGCTAGTTGTGGTACGAGGTACCCTCCGCCAAGCACCGTATGGTGGATTGCGGAGTATGTATGTAGATGTAGATGTAGAATTGTTGACGGTAGGAGATGAGATAATGCCAGAAGTAAAGCTGTGAGGATGGGTCTTGAGTAATGCTGGGATAGCGCAGTCGATAGAGCAGCTGCCCGTGAAAGGCCAAGTTTGAGGGTTCAGGTCCTGTCTGGCGCAGTCCTAATCTGTCTGCCAGCAAGTTTTATTAGTAGTAGCAATGTTTCGTTTGTACTTGTAGGGTAGCCACGCACCAGAGGACCACGTGAGAAGTAACAGGGAAGAGGACACCGACGATCGAGACGGTGAGCACGGAGAAGGCGCCGGCGATCGACACGATGAAGACAAAGACGGCGGCGAAGAGGGCGGCAGCGACGGGGCCGGAGACGGGAGGAAAGGAGGCGAGGACGACCTGGCGTGGGCGGGCCGCCGCCCCCTGGACGGCACCGACTGGCCCAAGTGGGCGGGCGGAGACGGGCCGCACGGCAGCATGCCGCCCAGGTCAGCCACCTCTCGTCTACTGCGCTAGCTTGTAACCTCCCCCTCACTTATCGACCTTAATGACAGTGAAAAATTAAACCGCAAACTGGGAAAAGCAATCGTCACCCAAGTTAATCTGCCGGTAAAGAGAGAGGAAAGGGTTACATCTAAATGAAAGGAAAAATGCAAATGAAATTGGTGGAAATTAATTTTGAAAAGGAGTAAAGTTACTAAAGAAAGTAAATGTGCGGTCGTTACGTTAACAATTAATTGGCGTTAATTAGATGTTTGAGATTTGGGGAAAATTACGGTCGCCAGTCCCATGGACAACTACTATAATAACTGAAAATGAAAGATTAATGCACATATATTTAGCACTAAAAGCGTGGCAACTGAAGGTTGACACGTGTTGTGTGAAAACTGAATGTTTGTCAGAAGTAATAAATTTCGCTGCACTCTGACTTAATTTAGCAAAATAATTAATAAAACCGGAAAATTGAAAGTTAATTTAGTGACTGAAATTAATATTGAACTTTGTTTCTGAAGCACTACGAAATTCAATAAAATAAGGTTAGTCTTGGGCTACCTCAACAATCATTTCAAAAGCTACTTGAATCTACGCAATTTAGAAATAAGAGATTTAACTTTGAACTTGAATTAAATGACTCTGGACAATTAACAATAGTAAAATTTAGTACGTATCAAGCTGAGCTGCAGTCACAGCTAAGCTAAAATATGGTAACAAAACTCGCACTCTTAATTTGTGCTTGTGTAATCTAAATATTGTAGCCAGCTATGAATACTTTAACTGAACTTTGAAATTAAAGCAGTGAAATGGAATGATATTACTTTAATGCTGGCGTTTGAATTTCAACGACACTCTGATTCATTCCGGCAAAGGAAGGGACCCTGCTTGGTAATGCAATTGGGACAATGAGCAACAAAGGTTCATGCTAAGTTGCTGTAATTTTGTGAGGCAAATGGAACAGTTTGAAAAGCTGAGGTCTGCCATACAGTTCTAAAACTTTACGTGCTTCCAGTCTTCCTTGTTGGTTGATTGAAGGTTTGAAGTCGTCGGTCGAGGAGGGGGCGACAGTCACTCATTGTCGGCCGTCGCTGTTGCAGAAGCTGGATGTTGGCGCGCCTTCTTCTCGACACGGTCACCAGGCGAAACGGGCTCTTGATGTGCGCCAGCTAATGCTTCCCGTCCGTGATACCGTGTCAGAAACTATCATAGCAAGTCGAGCGCAATTACATGCTGCCAAACGCCGAAAGCGCGGCAACTCGTGGGAGCGTCACACAACACACCTGCTCAACCGCCCTACTCCAGCCAGACTCCTTCAGCCCGCGCTCCATCCGGCAGAGTTAACACTACCAAAGATCCTAATCACTTTGGTTCTCCACACGACCTATCGATGTAATCGTTCGATAGCATAATTTTCCCTAGGCCAGACGCAGCGCAAAAATACAAATAATATTTACAACTAATTATACAGCGACATAAATGCATAAAGATATATATATGCAAATAATAAAGCAATTACAATACATAAAGACACAGAAATGTCATATCTTCAGGTAACAAAATAAGGAAAAAAATTTATAGTACAATAGATGGAAATAGGAGGATATGCATTTCCGGCGTTACAAGCTGACGGCCCCGTGGTCTACTGGTAGAGCGCGCGTCTCGAGACCAATCACGGTCAGACCATGGAAATTTTCAATATACAGAGTGCGTCAAAAATGTATACACGGTTTCAATGGTCATAGAAAATTTATTTCCCGTTCTACAATGTTAAATGCCTGGAAATGGAAAGCTTAAAATCCAATTGGAAAAATAAATGTACTTTGCAAATGTGATTAATGTTCAAACTGGTGGCCTTCAGCATCAGTACATTTCTGAGTACGAGTCACCACTGATTCCGTACATCGTACCAAAGTGTCCTATGAGATTTCTGCATACACCGCCTGAATCTCATTCCAAAGTGTGTCCAGGTTACGTGGTTTACGTTTGTACACCTCATCTTTTGCTGTGCCCCATAAGAAGAAATCCAGCGACGTGAGGTCTGGAGAGCGTGCAGGAAACTCGATTGGTCCCCTTCGTCCTATCCACTGGCCTGGCACATTGTGATCCAGGTATGGTCGTACGTCCCAATGACAATGCGGTGGGGCGCCATCTTGTTGGAAATAAAACTCATCACTATCGTATAAAGCACGAATGGCAGGAAATATGGAGTCAGCAAGCACTGTTATGTACGTTTCTCCAGTAGCAGTAACTTCGAAGTGGAAAGGCCCAATGAGTCCCCTTGCAGACAAACCACACCACATTTACCCCAGGCAAATTCACAGCCTTTTCAACTGTAATGTGAGGATTATCTTCAGCCCAGTACACACAGTTGTGCCTATTGACAGTTCCATTGAGTTTGAACTGGGCTTCATCCGACCAAATTATGCTACCCATAAATCCCAGTTCACGTCTCATCATCTCCTGAACCCATTCACAAAATTCTAACCTTCGATCTGGATCGTCGTCACTTAGCTGTTGCACCAGCCTAGGAATGAATGTACACACGAAACCTGCCTTTCTTCAGAATGCGTAGCACACTACTAGCACTTACATTACTCTCACGTGCCGCTTGCCTTGAAGATTCTTGAGGCGAACGCTGAAACAGTTCCAAGATCGCAGTTGTAGAATCATCACTTGTAGCTGTAGGAGTTTGCCCTGATCGACGTTTATGCACATCACACACTGTTCCATGAATTTCGAATTTATCTCGTAGACGTGTAATTGTTAACCTTGAAGGTGGTTCTGTACCATACTCACTTCTCCACTGTCTTCGAACCGCAGCTACATTCTCAAACTTCCACTACCACTTAATTATCTGCTTCCGCTCTTGAAAGCTCAAACGCACGTCCGTCATATTGCAGTTACTTCCTTGCCACTGCTGCCACCTGTTGAAGGAACATAACATTACTTTCTCTCACATATTTAACATTGTAGAACGGGAAATAAATCGTCTATGACAGTTCAAAGTGTGTATACATTTTTTTGACGCACCCTGTACTTTTAACCTAGCCTTGATGAATACCCAAGAACGACACGTAGTTCGTCTTCCACGTTAAACTGTAAATCCCCTTTGCACGGTCAGATAAATGGCGTAGACTAAAGACACTTGAAAGACCGGGCACTCGAAATGAGCCCATGGCTGTAGGACTCTGCTTACCTACAGCAATTTTCACTCTGCAGGAAACTGTTTCTTCTCATCATAGACTTTGCTGTCCTAGGCAGATTCTCGAACATTTCACGTGCTAGTCAAGAGTCAGAAAACCACATCAGTCGTTCTCGATAGATGATGCTCCACTGCTGTAACGTTGCAGTGAGAATTTTTCACGAAATCTCAATCGCCAAATTTCTCTTCCGAATGGCAAACTGCTCTGTGCAAAAGAATTAAAGGACCATTTCTCTGAAACTATAATGTTTTCCCACACGGCAACAAAAAATGTGAAATTAGGCTTAAGTTTGCCTACAGCCTTCCTCTATAGTGATGCAGAAGGGTGGTGCCCTGCAACCTCACTCTCGGGTTCCCAGAATGCTGCAAACAGCAAGATGGCGTCGACAGATGTGACAGAAGGTCAGAACTCAGAAGTTTAAGTAAGGTATGATGGGATAATAACGTCACATTTGCACAAAATTTCATCAAAATTCTGCCCAACGCCACCGTAAACTTGGTATGGGATGTGGGCACACATCGCTTAACCACATCTCTCCTTGTCTGTTGATGTCTCGGTGAAGGGAGTCAGAATCGCGACGCCCAGCATTTAAATCACGTGGTTCCGTTATGCGTGGTTCAGGAAAACATTTAAGACGTACTAGTGCTCAGAATCGACACGAAAAGTCTTCGGGAGGTGGCACACTGGGCATCAATGAAACCATCTCTTCCTTTGAGGTTTTGGTTTTACACATTTCGCAGTCGAAAACGACAGATTGCAGTGCAGTGTGCAATAGTATGACGACGTTTTTGACAGCCTTTGACATTTCCGACACCCCCCCCCCTCCCTCTCCCCCCACCGGAAGATTCACCTCTTCTCTAAGGACACGAGGGAACTGCAACGCCATTGCCACGCGGCATTAGCTGAGCGGTCTTAGGCGCTGCAGTCATGGACTGTGCGGCTGGTCCCGGCGGAGGTTCGAGTCCTCTCTCGGGCATAGGTGTGTGTGTTTGTCCTTAGGATAATTTAGGTTAAGTAGTGTGTAAGCTTAGGGACTGATGACCTCTGAGCTAAATTGAAAACTTCTGCTCGCGGTGGAGGGAAATGACGGATTTCAAAAAAGTGGCCCTTTAGTTCTTTTGCTGACTCATAGCTAGATTGGGAGCAACGACCATCGTGATGAAATAAGAGAAATCAGATCTCTCTCGGAAAGTTTTGCGTGTTCATTCTTGCCACGTGCTGTTCTGGTTTGAAACGATAGAGAAATAATCTACAAGTGTTTCTGTGCATTCTCTCCCAAACACTTACGTGTATATTGCAGAGTAAGCATTACTATGTACTGTTATGAAAGTCATGTTTAACACAATCACAACACAAACCATTACATGATCATATTCAGGTACAAGTTCCTCGTGCATTCAACGATGACCATTCTTCCTATTTGTTTAAAACTTGAAAATATATTCTATGTTTGAAACGACCGATAGGTACAAAATTATAATTTGAAGTTGTGTAAAGCTCTAAACAGTTTCCGTTGGAGGAAGACCAACGCCTATTCAGTCAGTTCGTCACACGTCTCGTTAGTTTACAGATGAGTCAGTGCATTAAGTATTTGACGTTAAGCGTGTAAAAACATTTCGGGTCAAAGATCCAAAACCCTAATGAAGAACTTTCACCGTACATGAAGCTACAATATCGGTAGTCCAACGAACACCCGAGGAGCGGCGCTCATAATCCGGTAAAATCCCACCGATTCTTCGTTCCAAGCCAGTGCTGTTAATTTTCTTAATTATGGGAAGCCGACGCGGATGTTACTTATTGCGATTACTCGCTGTCGGTGTTCAGGAGGATAAAGTAATAGGAAGTAACAACAACAACTTAGTTGCAAACGAGTGAATGCCGTGGACTCTAAATGACTCGGAAATACCATCAACAGTTTCATTACAAACGGTAAGCTCTGTAAACTATGTGCTAAATGTATCAAAAGTACGTCACATTTCTGTACGAAGTATAATGCCAATTATAATGACACCGATTCTTTTTAATTTCCGTAATCGAAGACCAATATGGCACAGTAGTAGGAGACTGTCTTCTAAATTCTGTAAATATTTGTACAGCAGAGGCTGAGAGCTATTTTCATTTTTTTAAAAGTTTGGTTTTCCTCCAAACTATATGTCATATAATGATATTATTTTGTTGGTGTCTTCATTATATGTATATGTGGATACTGTACTCAATTTTTTGCGAATAGAATTAGTAGTGAAGAAGTAAAAACTTAAAACGTCGTTTCTGACGCTGAAGTTTTACCGCATGAACAGTGGAAATATAGTAAGCGATATTTTTTTCAGTGCTTTGGGAAGAGGAAAGGGAGGAAAGGTGTCAGGGAAGAAATGTTTCCAAAAGGTTTTAAATTATGTAAAGTTTATTGGAAGTGGCTGAGCTCTCTTATCCTCAAATTGTGGATGAATATAGTCCGAGTCATTTTCACGCTGTGAGAATGCTGCCTCAAGACATAAATTGACCAACAGTATTAAACCTTTAACTTAATATTATACCAGTTAATGAATAAGTAATGGCAGCATTTTAATTTTTAATAAATCGGTCAGTAATTACTTGAAATACTAAAAATCAACTTATTTGGCCCCTAGAAACTGTTAGATAGGCAACCTACAGCTGGTATCCGATGACCGTTTTTTTTTTTTCATTTAGTAATATAGACACGTTCAAACTGCAATTCTGATCTCGTCCAGCATATCAAAGATAGGAATTTAGAAGCAGATTTTCGCTTTGTTTCAAACTTGAAAAGGCATCACCCTTTTCGAAACAGTTTTTGATGTTGCTCAGCAACTGTCATACAATATTTTTGAAGGAACATACCGCCATTTGACTGTTTTATTGTTTATTTAAATACAGTCCAAGTTTTTGCCTTTTATACCATTTCCAAGAATCTGATTTCGTGTTTTTAACATATATTGCAGGACACTTAACATTTTGTCAAGCTGAGTTATATGTTAATATACGTTAAAAACATAAAATATATGTTAAAGACATAAAATCAAATATTTTAAAAAGGCATAAAATACCGAAAACTGGGTTGCACTTAAATAAACAACAAAACAGTCAAATGGCGGTGTATCCTTTTAAAAAAAGCATTTTGTAAATGATCATGTATTATACCTGCATGCTGATCAAGACGAGAATAAAAATGATCTTGCATATCAGGATGTGTTTTGCAATATACAGTATTTCTATTCCGCTAACGTTTACCCAATGTCCTACCCGCTTGCGTGTGTATGTGTCTGTGCGTGCAGGTACAGCGGCGGCGGCGGCGGCGGCTTCGGTTACAGCCTGGGGGACGGCGAGAAACTGCCGGACGAGGAGCGTTACCAGCGCCAAGCACCCTCGTCCACACACCAGGGTAACTGCACCGTTCCATCCAACAGCTGCTCACTGCGCCGGCCTTCGGCCTTCTCGAAATAAAACTGGTGTCAGAGTAGAGAAGAAGTAGTGCATTCCCGTTTACACTCCATGAAGAAAGATGGATTATTAAATGTCTTTGATTTTCTATGTCTTCTAAAAACTTAAAATATTTGCTATTTAAGACTTTTCCAATACAGAATACGTTTCTGAGGCTTTCGGGCGTTGAGTCGGATGGCGTAGCTAAAGCTTTCCATTTTACAGCTGAATACTTTTCCGTCATCTTCAGGTAATGGTGTTGGATGTTGTTGTCTTCCTGTGACATGTAGCCAGAAAGTGAGAGCTCTGGCCTTCGTCCCTCTTGAAATACACACTATATGATCAAAAGTATCCGGACACCTTGCTGAAAATGACTTACAAGTTCTTGGCGCCCTCCATCGGTAATGGTGGAATTCAATATGGTGTTGGCCAACCCTAAGCCTTGATGACAGCTTCCACTCTCGCAGGCATACGTTCAATCAGGCGCTGGAAGGTTTCTTGGAGAATGGCAGCCCATTCTTCACCGAATGCTGCATTGAGGAGAGGTTTCGATGTTGGTCGGTGAGGCCTGGCACGAAGTCGGCGTTCCAAAACATCCCAAAGGTGTACTATAGGATTCAGCTCAGGACTCTGTGCAGGTCAGTCCAATACAGGGATATCACTGTCGTGTAACCACTCCACTACAGGCCGTGCATTATGAACAGGTGCTCGATCGTGTTGAAAGATGCAGTTGCCATCCCCTTCAACAGTCGGAAGCAAGAAGGTGCTTAAAACATCAATGTAGGCCTGTGCTGTGATAGTGCCACGCTAAACAACGAGGGCTGCAAGCCCCCTCAATGAAAAACACGATCGCACCATAACACCACCGCCTCCGAATTTTACTGTTGGCACTACACACACTGGCAGATGACGTTCACTGGGCATTCGCCATACACACACCCTGCCATCGGATCTCCACAGTGTGTACCGTGATTCGTCACTCCACACAACGTTTTTCCACTGTTCAATCGTCCTATGTTTGCGCTCCTTACATCAAGCGAGGCGTCGTTTGCCATTTACTGGCGTGATATGTGGGTTACTAGCAGCCTCTCGACCATGAAATCCAAGTTTTCCCACCTCCCGCCTAACTGTGGTAGCACTTGCAGTGGATTCCGATGCAGTTTGGAATTATTGTGTTGTGGTCTGGATAGATGTCTGCCTATTACACATTACGACCCTCTTCAACTGTCGGCGGTCTCTGTCAGTCAACAGACGAGATCTACCTGTACGCTTTCGTGCTGTACGTGGCCTTTCACGTTTCCACCTCATTAAGACATCGGAAACAGTGGACCTAGGGATGTTTAGGAATGTGGAAATTTCGGGTACAGACGTATTACACAAGTGACACCCAATCACCTGACCACGTTCGAAGTCCGTGAGTTCCGCGGAGCTCCCCATTTTGCTCTCTCACGATGTCTAATGACTACTGAGGTCGGTGATATGGAGTGCCTGGCAGTAGGTGGCAGCACAATGCACCTACTATAAAAAGCGTATGTTTTTGGGGGTGTCCGGATACTTTTGATCGCATAGTGCAACTGGAGTCAGAGTAGAAAAGTAGTATTGCGTTCCCAATATTATTGCACTAATTTGTTTTTTCTTCTGGCCTTATCCCGTATATTCACGTAAGCGGCATGTTAATCTGGAGTGGCCATGTTAGTGGTGTAGGGTGGCCAGTTGCCTTTGCTGCCATAATGCCCCCCCACCCCCCAAGACGGATTTATGTGCCTTATTTGTCTGTATCTAGTGATATTCCACGTGAAAGTGTAAGAACATTTCTTTCGAAATGTTTATGAATCAGGTAACTAAGGCGGGATGCAGGTAGCAGGCCGGTATTCGCGCAGTTGGATGTGGCCCTTGACGTTAATCTGTCTGCCGTATTCGATTCGAGGCCGGCACATCTCCCTGAATCCCGGTAGCGGCGAGCTAACGCCCATGGCTATCCAGGTGCGTCCCCTAATTGTACTAAACGAAGGAGGAGAATACATTAAGTACCTCTCAGTTGCAAAATTTTAGCGACATCATTTGATGTGTTATAGTGGAAGCGGAAGATTAGGGAAGGTAAACCTTCCCTAGTGGATGCACACCATCACCAAAGTGATCAGTGAGAGCTTACCTTAAACTGAAAAAAAGCCACGCACTAGTGAAGGTGAACCATCACTGTACTGGGCTGGGGAAAGTGTACAGTGGCATATTACCCACCAGTGAAGGTGTACCATCGCTGCTCCCGGGTTATTGACGGGGCGTCCAACAATGCTACCACAAATCAGCATGAATGTAATTGTCGTCAGTTCGTTATTGTTATGTTAAACAGGTGTACAGTTATGGTTGACATTTGTGCAGTTACCGTTTACAGTAGTGCAGCTGTGGTTGACAGTAGTGCAGTTAACAGTTCAAATCAGTGCAGCTACGGTTGAATCAGTGAATTTCTACGAACATCTTAGGGTGGAATGTGGAAATCTCAGTTATAATTCTGCCCTCGTGGACAGAGAAAAGTACGAGTCACTTATAAACACTTTCGAAGTATGAAGTTCTGTTATACAGCCATGGTTCACAGTTCTTACCTCTTGGCAGTGAAAGTATACACTCACTAGTGACAGTGCACTATCCCTAGTCAATGTGTATTGTCTGACAGAACTGGAATCAGTAATGCACTTTCACTAAATGGGCCAGTGAAGGTACACTGTCACCAGTGATCGTATACTTTCCCTGAAACTTCCACTATAACAGATGCAAAAACCAAAGCCTCCGCAACATAGAACGTCTTTCTAAACGGCTTGATGAATGCTTTTAATAACCAGTATTGGGATCTCTATTAAGTTAAGATGCTTTTATCTTGTGACGGCAAACGTCAACCTGTAACGAGAAGTTCAGGACGTGAAATGTGGGTGTGATACTTTTTAATATGTCTGCTCAAAATGAAATATGAGTTTTAACACTAAAATAACAGCAAACTAATTGTCAGTTATTAATCATCATCATTATGTCTGGTTTTGGTTTATGGGGCCTTGGCTGTTCCAATTTCAAACAGAATGCAGCTGATCTTCCCATCTCTTCTTGAGCTGTATATTTGTATATTAATTTAGGTATTTGTTCTTCTGACATCAGTTGAATGTGTTCGTGCCATTTCGCACTGAACTCCTCTGTTTTCTGAAGTATGCTTTTGACACTCAGTTCATTCATTATTTCACTATTTCTTATCTGATCCACGAGTTGGTAACCAGCTATAGATCTTAGGACTCTCATCTCTGCTGCCTCAATCCTCCTTCTTCGACTGGCAGTTAGAATCAAAGTCTGTGACCCTTACTTTAGAACTGGTACTGCCATCACATTGTAAAATTTTAGTACTGTCTCTTTTCAAAATTTTTTGGGGAGGTTCCGATTGGTACCTACCAACTGTTGAAATTTTTGCAGTTTGCATACTTCATCACTATAGTATATGACAGCTCACATCCCAGTTAGTTAAAAGTATTCATTTGCTCTAGTGGTTTATTAGCAATTATTATTTTCGCTCTTAAATGCTTCTTACCATGGAAAGCCATTATCTTAATTTTAACTTTAGATATCGTTATATTATAATCATTTGCTACCTTCTGCAAGGAGCAAATTTCCCTCTTTCATTTATTAATCGGGATTTTAATCCTTAAAATAAATGACACACTCATAAACACGCGCAAATCCTGGGAAACTCATTTTCTGATTATAGAGAGGCACACACGTCACAGAGTGTAGTTTCTGTGACCCTACATAGAACATGGTTCTTCCTGTCGAACGTCCCGAAAGGTTACTTCAGTTCTACATCTACATCTACATCATACTCCGCAAGCCACCGAATGGTGTGTGGCGGAGGGTACTTTCGGTTCCACTATCTGATCCGTCCAACTGTGTGCCACTCGCGAATAGTGCGCGGCAAGAATGATTGTCGGTAATCCTCTGTATTGGCTCCAGTTTGTCGAATTTTCTGCTCGCGGTCAATACGCGAGATGTATGTGGGGGGAAGTAATGTGTCGTCCGACTCCTCCTGAAAAGTACTGTCCCGGTGTAGCATCTGTGGCCCCGACGAATATTTCAGACATGCAGGGTGTACTAGCGCGGTTTTATATGCCACTATCGGTATTAGCAATTCACGAACTAAGTTTGAAACGTTTGTTGTCAGAAGTTGTCGGTCGTATACGGCGCCTTAAGGCCCATATGTTTAACACGGAGCTAGTCCTCCAACCATTTTTAGTAAATAAACGTATTAACGAAACGAAGTTATAAATAATGATGTTGGCGAAATCAGAGGGTTGCTTTAAACCAAATAATTATTTATTACTAAAGGCTACACGTACGAGAAAAGTGGCCTCACATGTATTGCGGATTCAAAACACAAACAAAAAATAGCTATTTTTGTAGTGCGAGTAGGGCTTCAAGTACAAAAATATGTGAAAGCAAAGTTCATTTAACTGCACAGTAATTCACGAAAAATCAGCATCTAACATTTAAAGTCCGCAACGAGCAGTTTCCCGCTATCAACTAGGACGAAAACTAAAGTTCGTTATTCTGAATTACCACTGAGCACAGTCAAATAACTTAAGTCCAGTGAAAATTTAGTCCGTAATTGAGAAAATTAATCTAATTCCACAAAAAGTGAAAGTCCTTAACTTTGAAAACTACGTGCCTCGTGTTATTAAGAAGACATAAATCGCCGTTTATTTACCTTATGTATTGTCTCCGGAAATTAAATACGATGTATGCAAGATGTTCCTACATGTGGAGCACGACACAGGCAACATAACTACTAACAATCGAAATAAGACTGAGTGGCTTGTGCACCAATTACTCTGCTATGAAAACATACGAGCTTTGGGTACTCGTATCAGCCCTACATCTCTTTTATATTTAAAAATAGTGCTAGGTTACTGCAAACAAAGGGAACCCGTCACAACGAAGCCTAAATCCTGGAAATATAGCTGGTCATATTTATTATTGAAGGATGACCCAACGATAGAGAAATTGTAGGACATTAGGAATTTCAAAATGTCAGATTGAGAATACAAAACTTTTTATTTAACTAATCATGTGAATGATTAATACAGACCAGTGTTCTGAAGACTGTTTCAAGCTAAAATAAAATGCCTGTAAATAGTACAGGGCTGACGAGTCAAGTCGCATAATTAAGTGACTTGGCTTCAAGCTGCTCAGAAATTGGAATACGCTACAGCCTAAGTGAAACTCACGTTCTTCAACTACAGTGAGAGGGCCCAAATCAGACCCGGGAGCGAATCATCTTCAGTTCGAGTTCTGTCCTGAACTCCCGCAATTCCCAAGCTCCACTTGGACGGGAGACTGAATGCTTTTGCCAATCTGACAAAAGAATGTGTTCTCTCTCCTACGCAGAAACAGAGGAAAGCAGCAGAAACTTCCCACTCAAACCTTGCAAAAAGCATCGCTACGATTCATGAGGCTGGTACTGGTTTCGAACAGTCTGTCTCCATTGGCCAACACTGTCTGCACCACGTCTGATGGCAGGGGCGTTATTTTCGATTGGGCAGTCCATAATTTGGAGAAAGTAACGACTTTGCTCACGCCATTGAAGTGACAGTATGTGGTTCGTCTTTGATGTGGGGACAGATGGGCAAATTTATTCCTCAAGGACCCTCACGAGAAAGCTATGGTGACTGGCGGCATCCGTGCCTGTGGCAAGCGGACTGGTGCCACGATCTGCCCACAATGAGCATTTATGCAAACAGGACTAGTTCCCGCGAAAACTGACTGCAACCCAGAAAGCACTCACTACCTGCCATTGAGATATCGTGAAAAGCCTCCTGCCGTCCCTATGAAACTGAAAGCCCTCCCACACTCCCTTCTGGCGAGAAATCGAATTCTTTCCATCCGTCGAGAGGGGTAGCGCAGGGGTTAACACACTGGACTCTCATTCCGAAGGATGACTGTTCAAAGCTACGTCCGACCATCCTGATTTAGGTTTTCCGTGACTCCCCTAAACCACTTACGGCAAGTGCCGGTATGGTTCCTTCGAAAGGGCACGACCGCCTTCCGTCTCCATCCTTCCCTAACCTGTAGATACGATCTGCGAATATTTCATCCATTTGGAGGATCAGTTTAATACCTCGACCTGAAACGTCCTTGCACTGTAATCACGGAATTACACGACACGATTTATGTTGCGGAGTAGCCATTTTCTAACATGTGGCGGTAATCAGTCAAACAGAAATCAACCAACGTCTAGCGAGAGTGAGTATAAGTTAGATGATGTATTCGTTCTTCCAATAACAGAGTCTGTTGCTGCGATCGTTAGTTTTGACAACACAATCCTTTGTAAAATATATATTCTTTTTGAGATACCCTGTATTTACACATTTACATATTAACTTTTAATATACTTTTGTAATTCTTTATATACATACTTGATTTATGAACCAGCGTGTTTTGGTCTTTACTGACTTCATAAACTTTCATACGATCACATTGCTCCAGCGATTCATTTGTTATTGTTTTTATAATCCGTCATGGTTAAAACAATGGTAACTTTTATAATAACCATTCTAGAAAATCACTGGAGTTGCAATGAGCTCATCGCTGTGATTTTTTTGATGTACTTGGTTTTTTTTGTATCATGTTTGTAGGGTCTGTAACTTAATTTCGTTAAAATACACAATATTCATTTTTCGTTTCGTCCATCTTAGCTGCCACTGTTTCATCTCTATCCCTCTCAGCCACGCTACAGCCTCGTGAGAACCCGAGTTGGTCGCACAGGCACCTGAATTTCATGCTTGCCTTGCGTGTCTTCCTCCCTAAGCCCACCAACAAACATTCAGCTCCGCCACTCTAGCAGTGAGTCGTCCTTTCATAATGTTACACGTGTTCCAGAATGACGCCAAAAAAGTTAGGTAACAAATCGATGCACTTTCAAACCCTCAAACAGAATACTGTGAAACGGACTCATGATTCGTGATGTTATCAATAATCTCCGCAGCTGTTTTGTCCCGCGTGCTCCATGTTTTAGTCACGGTGAAAGTAGACGCGTGGCTCGGCATCATCTCCAGTGCTTGTTCGTCGTTTACGTAACCTCTTACTCCATTCATACACTAACGGTTTTCCTTGGGCTTTTACTATCGCCTTTGTCAACATCTACAGAATCGCAGTTCTAATTTCTGTAGCAATACAATGGATTTATTCAATGCTTTCCATTACGCTGTATTTCGATGTACTATACCACCTAACGTTGACTTAGTTACGTCATTAGTTACTCGTCTTGTTGCTGGAACATGAGCATTATTTGTTACTGCTACTAAATCAAGAAATATTAAATCCCTTAATCATCCTACTATCATCATCATGTCAATTCTGGGAACTTCTGGGTTGAATTACGTACATTAAAATTGTCTGAAACTGCATGATTTTTTTTCCATTGGGATAGAGACTCTCGGGTCAGCAGCCTATAACGTATGAATATAATTCTACCTCAGCCATTGGCTGACGTACTAGTACATCATAAGTAGTTTCGTAGCAACCGGTCAAATTTCCAAATGTTCCTCTTCAAAAAATTTTATGATGAATGTATCGTTACGAGAGACGAGAGATGATACAGGATATAAATTCAGAGAAAAATATTGTCATAAATTACATTATCGCATTTACTACCATGCAGTTGCCGTAGCTTGAAGCCATCAAAATAAATTACTGAGAGTCACAGCCAGCCGGTGTGACCGAGCGGTTCTAGGCGCTTCAGTCTGGAACCGCGCGACCGCTACGGTCACAGTTTCGAATCCTGCCTCGGGCATGTTGAGTGTGATGTCCTTAGGTTAGTTAGGTTTAAATAGTTCTAAGTTTTAGGGGACTGATGACCTCAGATGTTAAGTCCCATAGTGCTCAGAGCCATTTGAACTATTTTGAGAGTCACAAAGTAGTATTAAACTTACAAAATACATCTAACGTAAAACATCGCTTTTGCGCAGAAGCATCTGAGAATGAAAAGGCTCATCTCGAAATTAGTTACGACATAAAGAATCAATATCCCCGCAACTGAAGAATATTGATTTCCTATCAAACGTTCCTGAGTGCTCCACAGTGGGTAGTGCAGATTATATAGATGGCTTGCTCTATCAATTGTTTCTCAGTACTGCGTTCGGAGCCATCAAACGTCCATATTCAATGTTTGGGAAATGTGTTGGATCAGCATGAAGCGTTATGTACCTGTCAGGAAGTTTCGTTATCTACCTGTTTTTGATGCCTCTTATTTCGTTGATAAGCATGTTCACGAATCTTCATCCTATGATTATTTAATGTCACCCGTACAGCTGCTAGTGAATAAATATACACAACACTGTAGAATTTACATATTCATTTTCTTCACATTTAGTGACACTAAACTCGATTTCAATAATTATCTTGATTGGAATGTATTAACATCAGTTTCGTAACTTACATAGGTGAGCTGCACAATCTCTGAGTGGTTGCACAAATTCAAAAGCGGCATATAGCAACTACTCCCGAGCACTGACTGAATTAAAACGAATCACGTAGTGTCTGGACCGACTGAATACATGTCTACAGCTGACTTTGACCTCCTACACGATGGCTATAGAAAGGCATGTAAGATATAAAATTGTTAAAATAGTAATATGATAAGCTATTACAGTTTAGATAATAACAAAAAAGTCGAAAAAGTAAAACAAAACTGATTAGGCATTGAAGTTGTCTTGATTAACTACACTCTGTATAATAAATAAAATGGCAAAATAATACCTCCTATTGTATGAAGTGAAACTATTAATACACACTGGGGTCTTCAAGCGCGCTACGACAGTTCTGATTTTATAATTTGGATATTTCTTTAGCATGTTATTTTGGGGAAATTATACGTTTTGGCAACAGAAAAATCATGACTCAAAAACGATAATACCGGATTTAGGACGAATTACGTTCAAAATCCAAATACTCTGCAAAAATAAAAAAGAAAATTCTGGAAGTGAATAGCTTTTGAAATATCTGGTTTCGGAAAAAATAAAATGTTTATTTCAAACAGGAAAATTGTGGCTTTCAAACAAGATATGTCAATGTTGAAACTAACGGTTACTAGCGGGATCAAATTTTAAATTCCTCGAGGTTTTCATGACTCTAAAATTGTAAATATTTTAATGAATAAAATGTTTCCATACAAACTAATTGCATCGCTATGATCAGTAGTTTGAAAACTGTAGTGTGAATAATAAATTTTTATGATACATCGGATGAATAAGAATGTAGGAATTTTGGGTTCAAAATGGTTCAAATGACTCTGAGCATTATGGGACTTAACATCTGAGGTCATCGTCCCCCAGAACTTAGAACTACTTAAACCTAACTAACCTAAGGTCATCACACACATCCATGCCCAAGACAGGATTCGAATCTGCGATCGTAGCGGTCGCGCGGTTCCAGACTGAAGCAGCTGGAACCGATCGGCCACAGTGGCCGGCTACTCAAACATACAAAAAAATCAGAATCAAGAAAATTAAATAAACATCTTTCTCTGACATTAAATATAGTTTCCACAAGTATATAGTATCATGTGCGAGCAGCAGTTCTCGGTCAATCAGAACAAAACACACTTATCATAGGTTCACGCGCACACTGTACAAAGGCGGGTTGTAAATTTGTTCGTTGATGTATATCAACGCCTGTCGACATCTTAGGGTCTTGATTTAATTATCACTTCAACAGACAGTGTAGAGGCACAGTTACGAGAGCGCCATCTCTATCTACTCTTTAATAGGGAATGCTCACAGAAGAATTAGTGTGGTCCAAAAATGTGAAGCAAGCAGGCAACCACGTCACGGAGATGTACTAGTGCTTCCTACAGACAACTGCGTGAGTCTGAATGGGTTCAAAAAGTATGGTCTTCCGAGTGGCGGGATGGTCCTTTCCGAGAACTGAGACACATTTCTGACGTGCTGCGTCAGTTCTGCAACGATGCTGCTATCAGTTGTCACGTGACCATCCTCACACCCATATATGGGGCTCTGGATGTCAACGCAACACAGACCCCCACCAGGCTCGTAGTACTGTAAGGGCAGCAGTGGCAGATCGTACAGCTACCACAGCACAGATATGAGAGCTTGTGCGCCCAGACGTGTCAACAAGAACTGCTGCGGACCGGTTATTAGCTGTGGGACTACAGGAACGCACGCCTGTAGCCCGTCTTCCACTCACGCTGCAGCATCGACGTGCACGGCTCCTTAGCCATCTTCCGTCGTCCAAATTACCTGCACAGGGATTTACTCCCATCCGTCCATTCGCTGGCACGTCTGTACCTGGGACAGGGCCAAACCAGTCGCCTCAGCTGGGCTGGGCACTGGGCCACGCCAGCTAGTGTTTAGCTGCTAGAAGAAATTCACCTCACCACGTACCAATTCCAGGCGGCTGAATAGCTCGCCAACATATGCTTGACATTACACACAGTACTTCTGACTGTTCACGCTGTTATAGCAAAGATATACCCAAATACACTACAGGCCATTGAAATTGCTACACCGCGAAGATGATGTGCTACAGGCGCGAAATTTAACCGACAGGAAGAAGATGCTGTGATATGCAAATGATTAGCTTTTCAGAGCATTCACACAAGGTCGGAGCCGGTGGCGACACCTACAACGTGCTGACATGAGGAAAGTTTCCAACCGATTTCTCATACACAAACAGCAGTTGACCGGCGTTGCCTGGTGAAACGTTGTTGTGACGCCTCGTGAAAGGAGGAGAAATTCGTACCATCACGTTTCCGACTTTGATAAAGGTCGGATTGTAGCCTATCGCGATTGCGGTTTATCGTATCGCGACATTGCTGCTCACGTTGGTCGAGATCCAATGACTGTTAGCAGAATATGGAATCGGTGGGATCAGGAGGGTAGTACGGAACGCCATGTTGAATCCAAAGGCCTCGTATCACTAGCAGTCTAGACGACAGGCATCTTATCCGCATGGCTGTAACGGATCGTGCAGACACGTCTCGATGCCTGAGTCAACAGATGGGGACGTTTGCAAGACAACAACATTGTACACGAACAGTTCGACGACGTTTGCAGCAGCAAGGACTATCAGCTCGGAGACCATGGCTGCCGTTACCCTTGACGCTGCATCACAAACAGGAGCGCCTGCAATGCTGTACCCAACGACGAACCTGGGTGCACGAATGGCAAAACATCATTTTTTCGGATGAATCCAGGTTCTGCTTATAGCATCATGATGGTCGTATCCGTGTTTGGCGACATCGCGGTGAACGCACATTGGAAGCGTGTATTCGTCATCGCCATACTGGCGTATCACCCGGCGTGATGATATGGGGTGCCATTGGTTACACGTCTCGGTCACCTCTTGTTCGCAATAACGGCACTCTGAACAGTGAACGTTACATTTCAGATGTGTTACGACCCGTGGCTCTACCCTTCATTCGATCCCTGCTAAATCCAATATTTCTGCAGGATAATGCACGACCGCATGTTGCAGGTCCTGTACGGGCCTTTCTGGATACAGAAAATGTTCGACCTGCTGCCCTGGCTAGCACATTCTCCAGATTTCTCACCAATTGAAAACGTCTGGTCAACGGTGACCGAGCAACTGGCTCGTCACAGTACGCCAATCACTACTCTTGATGAACTGTGGTATCATGTTGAAGCTGCATGGGCAGCTGTACCTGTACACGCCATCCAAGCTCTGTTCGACTCAATTCCCAGGTGTATCAAGGCCGTTATTACGGCGAGAGGTGGTTGTTCTGGGTACTGATTTCTCAGGATCTATGCACCCAAATTGCGTGAAAATGTAATCGCATTTCAGTTCAATGAATACCCGTTTATCATCTGCATTTCTTCTCGGTGTAGCGATTTTAATGGCCAGTAGTGTACTTTGGAATATTTACGTTCTGATAGATGTGTTGTTTCAATTTATTGCCATTTACTACTACATATAATGAACAGAACAAAACGATAAAGAAAAAAGTAATCCTTCTTACAGGCCCACTAGTGCTATATTTCTGCCCACAGAGCGAAAACACAGTTTTGAAACTTGACCTCTGTCTGTTGCAGGAGGCCCTTGGGTACAGCAGTGGCTGGCGCGCAGCGCAGGCGCCGGAGCGGGAGGCGAAAGGAAGGCCGCGGAGGCGGTGGGGGCGGCGCGGGCGGCGGCGGCGGAGGCGGCGCGCAGGGCGGCGCACCGCAGCAGCTTCCGCCGCGGCTGGCGCGGATCGGTGAGTGGCGGCCGGCGCGGTCGGGACAGCAGGCGCCCGTTCCCGCCCCTGCCTCGACCTTTGGGCTGAATCTCTGGACAGATCAGCTGGACACCAGATCGATTCCATATTCCTATATTTCGAAAAGGCTTTTGATACCGTTCTTCACAAGGGACTACTAATCAAATTGCGTGCATATGGAGTACCGTCTCAGTTGTGTGACTGGATTCGTGATTTCCTCTCAGAGAGGTCACAGTTCGTAGTGATAGACGGTAAATCATCGACTAGAACAGAAGTGATATCTGGCATTCCGCGAGGTAGTGTCATAGGCCCTCTCATGTTCCTGATTTACATAAATGATCTAGGTAATAATTTGATCAGTCCCCTTAGATTATTTGTAGATGACGCTGCAATTTACCGTCTAGTAAAATCATCAGACGATCAATACCAATTACAAAATGATCTAGAGAGAATTTCTATATGGTGCTAAAAGTGGCAATTGGCACTAAACAAAGAAAAGTGTGAGGTTATCCACACGGGTACCAAAAGGAATCCGATAAATTTTGGGTATACTACAAATCGCACAAATCCAAGGGCTGTCAAGTCGGCTAAATACCTAGGAATTACAATTACGGGCAACTTAAATTGGAAAGACCACATAGATAATATTGTGGGGAAGGCGAAACAAAGACTGCGCTTTGTTGGCAGAACACTTAGAAGATGCGACAAACCAACTAAAGACACAGCGTACACTACACTTGTCCGTCCTGTGATGGAATATTGTTGCGCGGCGTGGGATCAGTACCAGGTAGGACTGACGGAGTACATCAAAAAAGTGCAAAGAAGGGCAGCTCGTTTCATGTTAATGCGCAATAGGGGTGAGAGTGTCATTGATATGATACGTGAGTTGGGATGGCAGTCACTGAAACAAAAGCGGTTTTCTTTGCGGCGAGGTCTATTTACGAAATTTTAATCACCAACTTTCTCCTCCGAATGCGAAAATATTTTGTTGACGCCCGCCTACGTAGGGAGAAATGATCATCATAATAAAATAAGAGAAATCAGAGCTCGAACGGAAAGATTTAGGTGTTCCTTTTCCCCACGCGCCATGGAGTGTGGAATGGTGGAGAAGTAGTATGAAAATGGTTCGATGAACCCTCTGCCACGCACTTAAATGTGAATTGCAGAGTAACGATGTAGATGTAGACACCTATGTCCACCCACTTGAGAGAAATCTCAACTACACTGATGGAAACGCAAAGTGTTGCACCATGATCAACAATCCGATGTTCATCAAACTTTGTAGAGAGGTTCATCACGAAACAGGCATTAATTGACTAAACTGATATTTCATCCGGATCCGATATCCATCACCAGTATGAGGAGCGAGCCCCTCACAGGAATAAAAGCAGTCTAGTGTCCCTTTTGGAATCGAAGCAGACAGCGTGAGAATATTATCTCCAGAAATTTCCTGCCCTGCCTGAAGCATATGCTCTGTCAATTCATGAAGACTACTGGCTGCAGGCTGGTGTGAAAGTACTGTATAACTCATACCTTCAGATCCCACATATACTGTATCGGTCACAAATAAGAGGACACCACGGGCCAGTCAAGCATCCGCAAAACCCTCAAGGCGTTTTTGTTATTAACTGAGGTGAGGGAGTCTTGCATTACGATACTGTAATACCCCATTTGGTATCCTAGTTATTATGGGCATTTATCAGGGATCACTCGCCCAGCGCAGAGTCCCAAAGAACGGAAAAAAAGAGCAGCTGACTCCTGTGTAGAAGAAGCGCAAAGGAACAGATTCACAAAATTACAGACTAATTTCACTAACATCGGACTGCTGCAGAATCCTCGACATTTTCTCAGTTTGAGCATAATAAATTTTCTTCAGACCGAGGAGCTTATGTCTACGAATCAGCATGGTTTTAGAAGGCAACGTTCGTATGGAACTCGGCTTGTCCTTTTCCCACGCGATATACCGCTAACTGTGGCTGAAGGGCAACAGGCAGAGTCCATATTTCTAGATTTCCGGAAAGCTGGTTGGCTGGTTGGTTTGTGGGAGTGAAGGGACCAGACTACAAGGGCCATCGGTCCCTTTCTGGAAAGCATTTGACATGATGACCCATTGCAGACTGTTAACCAAGATACGAGAATATGGAATAAGTTCATAGATATGTGAGTGTCTCTAAGTAATAGCACCCAGTACGTTGTCCTCAAAGGTGAGTGTTCAGCAGAGACTTGGGTGTCCCAGGGAAGTCTGACAGGATCGCTATTATTTTACACATACATAAATGTTCTGGCTGACAGTGTGGGCAGCAATCTGCGGTTGTTTGCTGATGATGCTGCATGTACGCAAAGGTGTCGAAGATGAATGACTGGATACAAGATGAAAATTCGTAGTTGGAGTTTTGAATGCAGTTAGCTCTAAATGCGGATGAGTAGGAAAAACAAACTCGTAATGTTCGGATACAGTATTAGTAATGTCCTTAAATATCTGGGCGTAACGTTGCAAAGCGATATAAAACGAAACAAACATTTGATGTAAATACATAAAACTGCAACCAGTCACTTTGTTGAATAAATATTTATTATTCCATGAACGGTTTTCGAGCCTTTTCAAGTTCGTCTTCGGATAGTTTTCTAGGAGTTGCATCACTGTTTTTACCATAATGCTGGGTGCTTCATGTATCGCCACGATTATTAGCTATCTGTGAGAATGGATGCAAAATTTTAGTTGTGTACTTACTGCTACAGTATGGGCGGTTATTTTCCGTTAGCGTCCACCTGTCTGCTTCCGTTCTGATGACCCGGTGGTACATCACACACTTTGACACAATCTGTATGCATTTACACTTTGATAGTGATACTTTTCCAGCTTCCAGAATATGCTATACAACTGTTGCTTGTAACAAAGATGTTCTACATCTACATGGATACTCTGCAAATCGCAATTAAGTGCCTGCCATAGGGTTCACTGAACCATCTTCACAATTCTCTATTATTCCAATCTCGTATAGCGCACGGAAACAACGAACACCTATATCTTTCCGTACGAACTCTGACTTCCCTTATTTTATCGTGGTGATCGTTACTCCATATATAGATCGGTGTCAACAAAATATTTTCGCATTCGGAGGAGAAAATTGATGATTGGAATTCCGTGAGAAGATTCAGTCGCAACGAAAATCGCCTTTCATTTAATGATGTCCAGCCCAAATCCTGTATCATTTCAGTGACACACTCTCCCATATTTCGCGATAATAAAAAACGTGCTACCCTTCTTCGAACTTTTTCGATGTATACGGTCAGTCCTATCTGGTAAGGATCCCACACTGCGCAGCAGTATTCTAAAAGAGGACGGACAAGCGTAGTGTAAGCAGTCTCCTTAGTAGAAAGTCTCCTGCCAATAAAACGCAGTCGTTTTTTAACCTTCCCCACAAGATTCTCTGTGTGTTCCTTCCAATTTAAGTTGTTCGTGAGTATAATTCCTAGGTATTTCGTTGAATTTACGGCCTTTAGATTAGATTGATTTATCGTGCAACCGATGTTTAACGAATTCCTTTTAGCACTCATGTGGATGACCTCACACTTTGCGTTATTTAGGGTCAATTGCCAATTTTAGCGCCATTCAGGTATCTTTTCTAAATCGTTTTGCAATTTGTTTTGATCTTCTGATGACTTTACTAGACGATGAACGAGAACATCATCTGCAAACAACCTAAGATGGCTGCTCAGATTGTCTCCCAAATCGTTTATATAGATAAGGAACAGCAAAGGGCCTATAATTCTACCTTTGGGAACGCCAGAAATCACTTCTATTTTACTCGATGACTTTCCGTCAATTACTACGAACTGTGATCTCTCTGACAGGAAATCACAAATCTAGTTACATGACTGAGACGATATTCCATAAGCACGCAGTTTCACTACAAGCCGATTGTATGGTACAGTGCAAAGCCTTCCGGAAATCCAGAAATACGAAATCGATCTGAGATGCCTTGTCAATAGCACTCAACACTTCAAGCGAATAAAGAGCTAGTTGTGTTTCACACGAATGATGTTTTCTAAACCCATGTTCACTGTGTGTCAATAGACCGTTTTCTTCGAAGTAATTCATAATGTTCGAACACAATATATGCTCCAGAATCCTGCTGCATATCGACGGTAACGATATGAGCCTGTGATTTAATGGATTACTCCTACTACCTTTCTTGAATATTGGTGTGACCTGTGTAACTTTCGAGTCTTTGCACATGGATCTTTCGTCGAGAAAACGGTAGTATATGATTGTTAAGTAAGTCTCTATTGCATTAGCATACTCTGAAAGAAATGTAACTGGTAAACAGTCTGGACCAGAAGACTTGCTATTATTAAGTGATTTAAGTTGCCTCACTACTCCTACATTATTCATGTTGGCAGCGTTCTTGCTTCGAATTCTGGAATATGTACTTCGTCTTCTTTTGCGAACGCATTTCGGAAGCCTGTGTTCAATAACTCTGCTTTGGCAGCACTGTCTTCGATAGTATCTCCACTGGTATCGCGCACAGAAGGCATTGATCGTGCCTTGCCGCTCACATATTTCGCATATGACCAGAATATCTTTCGATTTTCTGCCATGTTTCGAGACAGTTTCGTTGTGGAAACTATTATAAGCATCTCGCGATGAAGTCCCCGTTAATTTTCGGGATTCTGTAAAAGACCGCCACTCTTGGGGATTTTGCGTCTGTTTAAATTTGGTATCTTCGTTCCGTTGTTTCTGCAATACTGCCGTGATGACTGGGTGTTGTGTGATGTCCTTAGGTTAGTTAGGTTTTAGTAGTTCTAAGTTCTAGGGGACTGATGACCATAGATGTTAAGTCCCATAGTGCTCAGAGCCATTTGAACCATTTTTGCAATACTGCTCTGACCCGTTTTGTTTACCAAGGAGGATCAACTCCGTCGTTTGTTAATTTATTTGGTATAAATCTCTCAATTGCTGCCGATACTATTTCTTTCAATTCAAACCGCATCTGGTCTACCCTTATATCATTAATTTGGAAGGAGTGAAGACTGTCTCTAAGGAAGGCGTCAAGCGAATTTTTATTTGCTTTTTTTTGAATAGCTTTATTTTCCGTTTATTTTTTCAGGATTTGGGGCTTACGATATTCAGTCTCGCCATGACAGCCCTGTATTCACGAATCCCTGTATCGCTTTTGATGCTCGTTATTAACTCAGAATTATTTGTTGCTAAGATGTTAAGTGTGTTTTCACAACCGTTTACTATTCGTCTGGACTCATGAACTAACTCCTCGAAATAATTTTCAGAAAATGGGTTTAGCATAATTAAACATGTATTTTCGCCAACATGTCGAGGGTACATTAAAGTCACCACCAACTATAATCGTATGAGTCGGGTACGTGTTTGAAATGAAACTCTTGACAAAAAGATACCATAGGCCCTCCTTGATCAGAGATGTAATTTGTTCTTGTTTACATGTATTTAAGTCGATATATGGGAAAATATTGTAATCAGATTGGCGTTAATACGAGAGCACAAAATAAAATAAATAAATGAATTATTACAAGAACAAATTTCAAGTGATCTGATGTCTTATTTCTTTTCGTATATTAAAATTTAATACAGTCAATTTATGAGCAAATACTTTAATGAAGACTGGCATTGATATGAATGCCCAGGAGTAAAATAATACCGAATTATAGTATTTACAATGAGATGCAACTATTTGAATGATCATGAATATTATATTTAAATTTAAAACAATTACAAACCTTCAAACGAGCTGCTGACTTCTGTTCTTACATTAACACTATCTGGAACATTAATAAGGTTAGATTCTATTTATTTTAGCTAAAGGTAATATCTATGAAAATTATAACATTTGGAAAGAACTAGAGCTGTTTCTATGGAGTGATGTGCCAACTGGTCATCAAAATGGAAGCAGACAGATGGACGCTAACGGAAAAATCTGCGCATAGTGTCATAGTAAGTACAAAACTAAAATCTTGCATCTTATTGACAGCTAAACAATACTCATGGAGACACATTAAAGCGTGTTCCACCTTCTTGCCACAGAGCACCCAGTATCATGCTAGAAATAGTGATGTAACTTCCAGAAAACCATCTGACGGTGAACCTGAAAAGGCTCGAAAACTGGTTCATGGAATAATAAATAAATATTTAACAAAGCGACTGGTTGCAGTTTTATGTATTTATATTCAATTAACAGTCACTGGTTCTAAAATCCGTAATGGAAAGCTTAAACATGTGATGACTGTGGTAGGGTTGGCGAATGGTCGATTTCGGTTTGTTGGAAGAATTTAAGAAACTGTGGTTCATCCGTAAAGCAGACGACGTACAGAATGCTACTGCGATGCATGCTTGAGTAATGTTCGAGTGTTTGGGATTCCCACCAGGTTGAATTAACGGAAGACATAGAAGTAATTCAGGGGCGGGCTGCTACCAGTTTGTACCAGTAAGTTCCAACAGCTTGCAAGTGTCACGGAGATGCTTCCGGAACTCAAATGAGAATTCCTGGAGGGAACACGACGTTCTTTTCGAAGAACACCACTGAAAAAATTTAGAGCACCGGTACAGCTGACTGCAGATTGATTCTACTGCCGCCAACTTACATTACACTTAAGGACCACGAAGATAAAAGCACACCGTCGTCGGGCGACGAGTGGCCTACCGGGAGCATCCGACCGCCGTGTCATCCTCAAGGAGAATGCGGATAGGAGGGGCGTGGGGTCAGCACACCGCTCTCCCGGTCGTTATGATGGTATTCTTGACCGAAACCGCTACTATTCGGTCGAGCAGCTCCTCAGTTGGCATCACGAGGCTGAGTGCACCCCGAAAAATGGCAACAGCGCATGGTGGCTGGATGGTCAGCCATCCAAGTGCGGCCAAGCCCAACAGCGCTTAACTTCGGTGATCTCACGGGAACCGGTGTATCCACTGCGGCAAGGCCGTTGCCACCACGAAGATAAGATACGAGAAATTAGGGGTCATACGGAGGCATATAGAGAGTCGTTATTCCCTCGCTCTATTTGCGAGTGAAATAGAAAAGGAAATCACTAGTAGTAGTATGCGGTGGCTTATAAAGCATGTATGTACATGTAGAGGTAGATGTTGATGGTTTATATGTAATCAAGTAATTATAAGCTGCCAGTACCAGGCAAAATAAGTATACTATAAGCGAGTATTCAATAGCTTTTCACGAAGTACCAGCTTTCTTTCTAACTTACTGTCAAATTATATTTTAACTACAGTTCAGTCTTGATCACAACACTTAAGTCTCAATAACATAGGTGACCGGTTTCGGTTATATTTGTAGAACCATCTTCAGACCCATGGTTTCCTTAGAGGATGGTAGGCGGAGCTCCGCCTACCATCCTCCAAGGAAGCCATGGGTCTGAAGATGGTTATATAAATATCAGTTGATATTTAAAAAAATGTAGTCCATCAACAAAGGAGGTGGCTTACAAAACACTCGTTCGACCTATACTTGAGTATTGCTTATCAGTGTGGGATCCGTACCAGATCGGGTTGACGGAGGAGATAGAGAAGATCCAAAGAAGAGCGGCGCGTTTCGTCACAGGGTTATTTGGTAAGCGTAATAGCGTTACGGAGATGTTTAGTAAACTCCAATGGCAGACTCTGCAAGAGAGGCGCTCTGCATCGCGGTGTAGCTTGCTCGCCAGGTTTCGAGAGGGTGCGTTTCTGGATGAGGTATCGAACACATTGCTTCCCCCTACTTATACCTCCCGAGAAGATCACGAAAGTAAAATTAGAGAGATTCGAGCGCACACGGAGGCTTTCAGACAGTTGTTCTTCCCGCGAGCCATACGCGACTGGAACAGAAAAGGGAGGTAATGACAGTGGCACGTAAAGTGCCCTCCGCCACACACCGTTGGGTGGCTTGCGGAGTATAAATGTAGGTGTAGATGTAGATGAAGCCATGCGTCTGAAGATGAGTTATATAAATATAACCGAAACCGGTCACCTATGTTATTGAGACACACGTGTTGTGATCAAGACTGAACTTTGATTAAAATATAATACTCTATTGATCACTGTTTCCAAAAATGTTTACCAAAATTACTGTCATATGCTCGAAAAAAATTAGTGTAGTGGTAGTTAGCTCTTACACAGCATACAGATTAAGTTGCTATGAAGTTCCTGTGATATTTTGAGGTATACCTCGGCTCGTTCCACATCCACATCTATTTTTTGCTAGAGTCCGCGATATACGATGAATGAAGGATCGAATGTATTGGCACATTCTTCTCCTATAGGAACAGTTTTATTTGTGTAACGATAATAAATTCGTATGGAGATGAAACTTCAGTAAACATTTTCCGCAGGAATATAAATTTTGTTGTTGTGGTCTTCAGTCCTGAGACTGGTTTGATGCAGCTCTCCGTGCTACCCTATCCTGTGCACGCTTTTTCATCTCCCAGTACTTACTGCAACCTACATCCTTCTGAATCTGCTTAGTGTATTCATCTCTTGGTCTCCCTCTACGATTTTTACCCTCCACGCTGCCCTCCGATGCTAAATTTGTGATCCCTCGATGCCTCAGAACATATCCTACTAACCGGTCCCTTCTTCTTGTCAAGTTGTGCCACAAACTCCTCCTCTCCCCAGTTCTATTCAATACTTCATCATTAGTTATGTGATCTACCCATCTAATCTTCAGCATTCTTCTGTAGCACCACATTTCGAAAGCTTCTATTCTCTTCTTGTCCAAAGCATTTATCGTCCATGTTTCACTTCCATACATGGCTACACTCCATACAAATACTTTCAGAAATGACTTCCTGACACTTAAATCTATACTCGATGTTAACAAATTTCTCTTCTTCAGAAACGCTTTCGTTGCCATTACCAGTCTACATTTTATATCTTCTCTACTTCGACCATCATCAGTTATTTTGCTCCCCAAATAGCAAAATTCCTTTACTACTTCAAGTCTCTCATTTCCCAATCTAATTCCCTCAGCATCACCCGACTTAATTCGACTACATTCCATTGTCCTCGTTTTGCTTTTGTTGATGTTCATCTTATATCCACCTTTCAAGACACTGTCCATTCCGTTCAACTGCTCTGCCAAGTCCTTTGCTGTCTCTGACAGAATTACAATGTCATCGGCGAACCTCAAAGTTTTTATTTCGTCTCCCTGGATTTTAATACCTACTCCGAATTTTTCTTTTGTTTCCTTCATTGCTTGCTCAATATGCAGATTGAATAACATCGGGGAGAGGCTACAACCCTGTCTCACTCCCTTCCCAACCACTGCTTTCCTTTCATGCCCCCCGACTCTTATAACTGCCATCTGGTTTCTGTACAAATTGTAAATAGCCTTTCGCTCCCTGTATTTTACCCCTGCAACCTTTAGAATTTGAAAGAGTGAATTAACATACTTTTATGGCAAAAAATTGTGTGGAATTGGCAATATTAATATTTGTAACATATTTGAAGTTTCTAAGGAGATCATGTGAAGGGTTATAAGCGAGCTGGTGACTTGTTTCCAAGTGAATATGCTGCCGTCAGATATTTGATGTGTGTCTCGGTTCTCGGTTTCCAGGGGTCACGTGACACGGCGCACGACGAGAGCTGGGGGCGGCGGCGCGAGTACAGCTACGGAGACGGCGGAGCCGTGGGCGGAGGCGGCAGCAGCGCCGACCTGGTGGCCGGGGGCGGAGTTCTCCTCTGGCAGGTAGGCCAGCAGGATAAAGGCCACGTTAGTTAATGAGCAGGTGGCGAGGGTATGGAGGAGAAGGGGCAGACCAATGCCTATAGTTGAGAACAAAATGACTGTGGAAAACTATACAGATCTAAATATGAAACGTCCCCTTAGAAAAATTATAAGTGATTGCACTGGTTAGCCCCTTACGTTATTTGTTTTTCAAACAGCTGAGCAAAACTGAACGTAGTCAGACATTTCTCTCTTTACTTATTCCGATCAACACTAAACTGACACACAATATTATTTTTTTTTTAGCGCAACGCAATCTGCCTTTCAATAATCCCTACAAAAGAATGGCCCTGACTAATAATGACCTATACCTGTCATGAATCACTTACAAAAATCTTCGTTACTCGAACTACTGCAATACAGCGAGCGTCAATACTGCCAGCTAAATAAAGGATTCTAACTACTGAAGTCACTAACTACTGATAGGCACAGTTATCAAATGAAAGATTTTGATAGAGAACAAACAATGTATTTACCTTAACAACATTCCAAAGTCATTTTATATATATACGAGGGGAGTTCAGAAAGTAAGCTCCGATCGGTCGCGAAATGGAAACGACTATGAAAATCCGATAAAGCTTTGCACAGATGTGTTGGGTAGTGTCTCTAGTATAACCCCAGTTAGCATCACGTCGCTCTTCTCATTTCTGAGCTCGCAGTGAGTGCGTAAAGATGTCTAGAAAATAGTGTCTGCCTCCAAGTACGAGGGCCTGGTGAGAAATTTCGCCTGAAGCTATGCAGCTAACATTAGATAGCTGTCGTGCTGTTTCGTCTTCACGACAATTCTCAGCCGCATTCTGCAGGGGCAATGAAGATGCTCCTGCATCGTTTTCAAATGGAAATGTTAGATTACCCACAATACAGTCCGCAATTGTCTCCCCCTGAGTTTCGTCTCTGGTCACATGAACCGCTGTCTTTGAAGACAACATTTTGACACAGACAACGAGGTGTAGGCCAGCGTGGAGAATTGGCAGAAAGCACTGGCGGCTGCCTTCTATGATGAGGCTATTGAAAAGTTGGTACAACGCTATGACAAAAGTCTAAGTCAGAACGGCGACTACGTAGGGAAGTAGCTGAAAGGTGTAGCTAATTGTTACAAGTAAAACATTTCTGATGTTCACTGTGGTTTCAATTTGGCAATCAATCGGAGCTTACTTTCTGAACAGGCCTCGTATTATAACAACACGTCATTTGAAATTATAAAACCTTGTTCCTAGTACTGCTAAGAACAACAGATATGTTTGCTAACCTTCCGCACTATGTATATTACAATACTGCTTGTAATAGTTGACAGCCTACTACTACGTAAATTTTTCATAAAGATGCATATTTTGTCTTTTTATATAAATATGAAGATGACCATAATGATTGAAACCAGTAATTAAATAAAAAGAAATTTGCAATTAGCGACTGTTGTATTTACGATGTATAATTACTCTTGTCTTCCTTTGTTATTGCTCCTGCTGTCACGTTCTGCTTTAATAGCAACATCAGATCAGATCTGGTGAATAATATGTAGTCGGGGCAGAACATCTGAACATCAAAAACCAAACAAAGAAATTGTCGCTGGCTGCTACTACATTCGTCAAGTATGTGAGAATGATCACATTTAGCGACTTCCAGCAATCTTTACAAGTAATTTCAAACCTTGTAGTAACTTTTCTCGCTGAGACTTCCCACAAAATAATGAAACCGGAAAAGTTTATCGCTTACTACATTTTCGCTATTTATGCCGTAAAACTACAGCATCAAGCATGAAGTTTTAATTTATTACTTCTTCATTACTAACTCTATATGCAGCAAATTTTGCAGACGCTACACATATATACCACAGCGTGTATTTTCAAAATTATATCACTGTATGACACATAGTTCGACAATACGACATCATGAATATTGAGATGCTTCAAAAGAATGTTTTGTTCATAGTAGTTCGATTCTTTAAGAATCGTGATGGATGGGGTAACTGGTTTCCTATAATTCGGCAACATTCGTTGTTCAAACGTTACCCAACCAGTGTAATGAGTAGAAGGCAAGTCGTAAACGCGCCACAGGTGCAATGATGCAATTGCTGCTGTAGGCAAACACAACAGACAGCCGTAAACTTTGGTGCTAACTTGAGTCTGTCGCGTCCTGGAGTCATTCATCACTATACAGACCACTTGGTCTTCCAACAAGATGTTAGCTTATCTCGATGGCAAATATGTTGCAGACGATTAAAATAACGGCACACGATGGCAGCATGCAGCAAAAGTCAATCTGCCATGAAGTAAACTACATGTATTGATATCCAAATAACTCGTATTTCAGCGCATTCTTAACGCTACCTACAATCTGAATGTGACGGAAGATTACACAGTGAGTTTCTCGAACAGAAATCACTTTTAATGTTGAATGTTTATGAGAAGATCGCGCTATGCCTCGAACACTGGAAGTATACTGACCCACTGACAATGCGGTTCATTGTTCCACAGTATTTACGCTCGCGTTGGTCGGAGTCCCACGGACGTGAATCAGTTAGTTCAGGAGGACCATCTCTCACCCTGGTTATGGGTTGCTGAGAAACTAGCAAATGGCCACTCACCAGATACTGCAATTGAAGCGCTGGCACAGGACTGAGGCAGCATGTAATGGTATACCCACAGCAGTCATACAAGCTCAGTTTGACTTCATGTTCGATTCCTACACGGAAGAAAGCCATTGGTAAAGCCAGAGGTAGTAACCCTGTGTGAGAAATTTTGCATCCTGTATACCCCCCAAATCATCTACAGTTTTTATCACATACATTTCCTAATATCCAATATACTCCCAGTAACGTAAAATTCCGTTATTAGTTGTCTTCCCAGCGTTCCGCAGATCCAAATTTACGACTCAAGTATTTCGAGCAGTCCTTCTTGCCTACTCAGTACTCATTCTTAGTCGGAATAGAGTGGAATTATTTCTTAAATAAAGTAATAGCAGGTCTTCACAGTGTTCCAAGACTCCAGTTGGAAACCTATATTCTTCACCGTTAATCCTTTGTTTAGCATCGTAATTTTATCTTTCACGCACTGTTCGAAAAGAAACATTAAACAATGTATTAGCCACCTCTCGTTCATAGGGTAAGGGTACCTTTTGCTTATCTTGGAAGGTGTACTGTCAGAAAAATTATTGCACCTGGAAAGACGACGTAGATTTTGATACTATGACGGAATATGCCACCTGGGAGACAATAGATGTACTGATAACGGTTCCAACGTCGTCCGCCAACAGACAGCGAGTGGCATAGCTACCACAACAACATCGGTGGCTACCCTTTAATATGGAATACTCACAGCCAGAAGGCTCAGTGTGATTCAAACGTGTGAAGCAAGCAGGCAATCATGCCACGGAGACGCACTCTTGCTTCCTACACCGAACTGAACGAGTTTTAAAGGGATCAAACTGTGGCCTTCCGAGTGGCGGGATTGTACTCTCGGAGAACTGCCACATACGTTGGACGTGCTGCGTCATTTCTGCAACGATGCTGGTATCAGTGGTCAAGTCAACATTCTCACACCCGTAAACGAGCTTCTGGCCGTCCACACAGCACAGACGATCGCCAGGATCGTCGTAGCAGTGACAAATAGAACAACTACCATGGCAAAGATAAGAGGACTTGTGCGCTCAGACGTGTCAACACGAACTGTTTCGAACCGGTTATTAGTAGTGGGACTACGGGTACACACACCTCTATCCCGTCTTCCATTCACGACGCAGTATCGACGAGCACGGCACGACTGGTACCGCCAGAGTATCACAAGGAACATGGAATGGCAAACCAGATCCTGAGATTCTGTCTGCACGGAAGTGATGGTTATCTGCGTTTACGATGTAGACCTGGTTAGCGCTGTCTCGTAAAGTGCATTCGTCCAAGACACACTGCCCCACCCCAGGTCTTATAATCTGGGGTGCGTTCACTTTCGATGTTTCTGCAGGGGACGCTAATCATCATTCAGTTTGTGCAGAATGCTGTTCGATCTGTTATTTTTCCATTCTTGGAACAGGTAGGTGATGTGATGTTCCAACAGAATAACGCTCGCCCACACACTGTCTATGAAACTCAATGTGCTCTGCAAGACGTGCAGCAACTTCCCTGGCCAGCACGAGCTCCGGACTTGCCTCCAGTGGAATACGTGTGCGATATGACGGGACGAGAAATGACTCGTGTCACCCGTCAACCAACAGCTACGCGAACACGTCGAGCAGGCGTGGAAGAACGAATCCCGGGACAGTATTGAGCATCTGTACGATGGACTGGATGTCAGAGTCAGCGTCTGCATTGCCACATGTGGAGGCTACACTACGTACTGTTACGGGTGTCTCAGAATGGGTCGATACCTGGCACCTCTGAACCGCTTGTGCTAATCTTCTGTATATGTAAACATTCCATGTACTCCAAATGCACTGTTTCAACAATAAATCTTGAGTGAATTGGGTACCTCTAAAAGGGTGCACTAATTTTTTTCCTGGGGTGTATAATCCCCTCGGCTTCACATTAGGGTACTCACCATATTGAAAAATTCATTAGGCACCAAAGAAGACGAAGTAAATATTCCTGAATTCCAATCAAGAACAATTGCCAAGATGAGAAACATACAAGTAGATATCCATGGAGTAACGAAACAGCTTAAATCACTTAATAAAGGCAAGACCTCCGGTCCAGATTGTATACCAGTCAGGTTCCTCTCAGAGTAGGCTATGCTGATAAAATAGCTCCATATTTAGCAATTATATACAACCACTCGCTCACAGAAAGATTCGTACCTAAAGACTGGAAAATTGCTCAAGTCACACCAATACCCAAAAAGGGAAGTAGCAGTAATCCCCTGAATTAAAGGTCCATATCACTAACGTAGATTTGCATTAGGATTTTGGAACATTATGAAGTACCTTGAAGAAAACGATTTATTGAGACATAGTCAGCACAAATTCATAAAATATCGTTCTTGTGAAACACAACTACCACTTTATTCTCATGAAGTGATAAGTGCCATCGACAGGGAATGTCAAATTGATTCCATATGTTTAGATTTCCATAAGGCTTTCGACACCGTTCCCCACAAGCGTGTTCTAACCAAACTGCGTAAGAAAGGTCACAGTTCGTAGTAATAGACGGAAAGTCATCGAGTAAAACAGAAGTAATATCCGGCGTTCCCCAAGGAAGTGTTGCAGGCCCTCTATTGTACCTGATCTATATTAACGACATAGGAGTCAATCTGAATAGCCGTCTTAGATTGTTTGCAGATGATGCTGTCACTTACCGTCTTGTAAAGTCATCAGATGATCAAAACGACTTGCAAAATGATTTAGATAAGATATCTGTAAGGTGCGAAAAGTGGCAGTTGCCCCTGAATAAGGAAAAGTGTGAAGTTATTCACATGAGCACTAAAAGAAATCAGCTAAATTTCGACTACGCGATAAGTCACACAAATCTGAAGGCTGTAAATCCAACTAAATACTTAGGGATTATAATTAGAAATAACCTAAATTGGAACGATCACATAGATAATATTGTGTGTAGAGCAAACCAAAGACTGCGATTCATTGACAGAACACTTATAAGGTACAACAGGTCTCCTATCGAGACTGCTTACACCACGCTGGTCCGCCCTATTCTGGACTATTGCTGTGCGGTGTGGGATCCGCATCAGGTGGGACTGACGGATGACATCGTAAAAGTACAAAGAAGGGCAGCTCGTTTTGTATCATCGTGAAATACGGGAGATAGTGTCACAGACATGATACGTGAATTGGAGTGGCAATCATTAAAACAAAGACGTTTTTCGTTGCGAAGGGATCTTCTCATGAAATTCCAACCACCAGTTTTCTCCTCCGATTGCGAAAACATTCTGTTGACACCCACCCACATAGGGAGAAATGATCATCACGATAAAATAAGAGAAAACAGGGCTCGCACAAAAAAATTAAGTGCTCGTTTTTTCCGCGTGCCGTTCGGGATTGGAACGCAGATACGACGCTAAAACACCTGTAAAGGAAATGATTTTGACTGTTATATGACATTAAAGACACTTGCAGCCAAGAAGCGTCCGTTGATATCACCGCTACCTCAATACAGTCATTGAAGGCACCACTACAATATTCACGAGTGTTTCGCGAAATGTGCAAGTTTTCACCGTTCTCTTATTAGCATGTGCTAAAGTAATCCAGATTCTTGATAACCAAACGTGAAATACGTTTCGCCTTACCCAGAGGAAAACTTAAATGATCATTTCAATTCCTGTTTGTGTCTGAGTTACTGTCTGATAGATTTTCTCTCTCTCTCTGTTTCAGCCATGGGGCCTGTGGCAACCTGGAATGCTGTATTTATGATCTGACGTCCCCGCTTGATCTTCAAATGCGACAGCTGTAAATAGATGCGTGACGTTCCAGTAATCATCTTAAAGAAAAGCGAGTGTAAATTCCTTATCACGGACAGAACTGTGTCGTACAATGACAGAATAACGACCTTTCCTGAGTGACTCTCCTGCTGGTTATATGGTCAAGTTATCCAAGTTCTTAACTGTAGAATTGAAGTATTGAAATGCAAGTACACAATATTCCAGTGTGAGATATTATAATCCATCAAATCATGACCTCGATAAGGAAGAACTCTGTTTTCTTTACTGTTAGACTAGAGTATTTAAGTATGTGATCTGCTTAAGTTTTCCATAGGACAAAATAATGTACGCTTGTATTATTATAAAATTAAATATTTGATTTTTATTTATTTTCCAGCTATAGCTTTTTGTACTGTTTAATAAAGTATATGTAAAGAAAAAGATGAATTTGATGTGTTTTTTATGTGTACTATCCCTAATTTTAGTTCTGTTAATTCAGTTTTCGTTTCTGTTATTGTTGTTAGGGTGGGAATGGCTTTTCATCAAGTTATCACATTTACCTGTCAGAATAATTGACGAGCCTATACTCCTTCTGGCCTTCATAAATATAGTTTGAGAGAAAGAAAGACAAAATTTTCCACCTAATTATACTCAGTATTTGAGAAAGAATTCCATTTATTGGTCAACACCTATCACGCTAGTTTTTTCACTATAAACCATTTAAAACTAACTTTCACCACACCTTATCCTTCAGTATGTTTTTTTTAATCATAGCCCACTACATGTAAGCATTTAATTATGACAGAGATTGTTGTATACCTTGGTATAAAGTCAAGAATAATGTCGCATCATAGTTTAGAATAATATGCTGATGCATTATGTATTTTCATTGTCTACCCCAGCGCAACTTTGGTAGATGTTACCAAAACTTGATAGTAACTTAGTGATAAAACAGGTCACTTCAGTGACAGAAAAAGAAAGTAAAATTATTTCACAAAGTGTACACTTATCAACTTATTTATTCATCACAGCTTCTATACTGAAGTAACGTAAGTTATACTTTTGTTGATGATTCTACTAAAATATTTTCAAAACATTCTATGCTCACAGGATTAAAAATTATCTAGTGCTTTCGAAGCACATTTCAATAGATATTGTCGCTTATGCTGTATTAATAACTAACCAGTGTCTCTCCTATCTTTGCTCATATAACATCAGTTGAGGTCATTTGCTTCATGGAAGTGAAATGAGCGTTTGGCGTCATTGGCCGAGAGGCCCCTTGCGGAGCAGGTCCGGCCGCCTTGGTGCAGGTCTTATTCTATTCGAGGCCACATTGGGCGACCTGCGCGCCGGATGGGGATGAAATGATGATGAAGACAACACAAAACCCAGTCCCTGAGCGGAGAAAAATCTCCGACCCATTAGGGTATCGAACCAGGGCCTGTAGGACAGCAATCCATCACGCTGACCACTCAGCTATCGGGGTTGACATTTGCTTCAGTGTTAACAGTTTTTTTCTTGCAATATACATTTGACAGGTCTGTAACTACACGAAAGTTTATGAAATACTGTTTACCAAAAACGGAAAAAGCTTTATTTCACAAGAAATTTCTTGGCTTACAGATTATAATATGATTTTCCTAATCGAAATAGTATGACAGTTTTCAATATCTGCAACTGCTGTTTCTTCCCATATTACCCAGGCTGTCTGTTAAGGACAGAGAACTCAAGTCTGTGGTCTACAGCACAAGAGAAGTTCAATTTGTGCGCGTATGTGTGTGCGTATTTGTGTGCGTGTTTACTTTTTTTGGCCTTTAGTTGCACTCATACAGCCAATCCAAAAATATAGTTTCACAGAAAGTTAGATAACCTTGAGTTACACGGTGAATAATACAAAAAACAAACATCAAGTCTTACAATAATAATGAATTAAATACATGAATCCCTTAAGTTAATAATAAGACTTCAAACAGTAAAAAATTGTCTTTCGATATGTATGTATGAGTATATTACAGTTCATTACGAAATTACATTTATATCAGCCACATATTTACTTAACAATAGGATCGAAAAATAATTGAGTATGTAGACACATTAAAACTTAGTAAAGGCTGTTCACCATTCACTTTTACCCTACAAAGTCCAATTTGTTTAATGCCATAGAAAAGAGTCAGTATTTATTGTTTTTCATGTGTTATTCCATACAATTCCTCTTGAAGACTGCCAAGGAAGTGTGGAAAATAAGGTACTTTTTTGTTTACAAGTCAAAGTTCTGAGAAATGCTTCCAAGTGCAAAAGAAGGCACACTGATTTTCTAAGGCACTCAGTTATGTGACAGTTTCATTTTACTTTGTTATCAATGTGGATGTAACAGAATTTTGAAGTCGAGTTTCTTTCAAGGTTTTTAATATCCATACCTTTTCTAGAAACTGTAAAAAATTGTTATTTATTTAGAATGACATTATATTACTTTCTATAACCTGCAAACTTGCTTTTTACTGTGAATTAAATTAAAGCCTGTTCATCTATTTTCTTGGCTGTAAAACAAACAAAAACAAATATTACAATCATGGAAAAACTACTAAAACCGTACATGCAGATCCCTAACAGAGGCAACTAAGTTTTTAACTGTGAGTTATCTTATCTTATACACATTCCACTCTGACTTTAGCTTTTTACCATTGGTGAGATCTATTACTATGATCTTCTGTCTTCTGTTGTACAGATAAGATCACAAGACAAGCAACATTTGACCTCATCTAGTTCACATAATTGCAGTCTGTACCAAGATCACAAAAAATATCAACAGTGAAATATTTAGAAATGGCATTAGTGACGTAAAGTATGGCATCCTGTGAAGATTATATGAGGGTGATTCAAATGAAAACCTTGAAAGTTACATGAAATTACGAAAATTTGTGTGATGTTATTGAACGGTGGCAGTAGTGTTTCTTGAGGTTCAGAAAGTGACCGACAGGTGCTGCTATAATGTAGGAGAAGGCAGCAGTATTCAAATCAAAACGGCTGCCCCGCTGTGAACATGCACTGCGACTGAGGAGCGCTTTGTGACGAGTTTTTTGTACAGTCCAGAATACCTGCAAAGTACGGTGATTCATGTTTTTCGTTGCGCTAAGTGTACAAGTGGCGTAGGAAGTTTAAAAGCAGTGTCAGTTCTGTGGAGGATGCCCCAAGGCCAGGGTAGGTTCATCACATAGTGACAGACAAGATAATTATGTCAGTGGAGGAGCTTGTAAAGGAGAACAGATACGTAAATCTGAGCAAAATGGCCTCACGATTGAAGATTAGTATTGTTTCAGTGCAGAATATTGTTCACAGTCTACTGCACTTCAGTAAGATGTCTGCAACATGGGTGCCACATCAGTTGACTGATGAACTGAAAGACAATTGTGGAAAAACTACTAAAACCATGTTGATGACTATGAAGGAACTTTACATTGTTTCCATATTAAAGGTGATGCACTTCTGGGAAAAATGGTTACAGGCGATGAGATTTGGGGTTCACTGTCATCAAACAGAAACGAAAAGATCAAGCATCACAGCTTTTCACCAAAGCCAAAAGTATTCTGCACTCAACCTTCTGCTGGAAAAGTCATGTTATTCTCTTCTGGGATGCAAATGGAGTAATTCTAGAGCATTACATGGATAGGTGAGTGATAATAGCCAGCACTCCTTATTCAGACATGCTGAAAAATCAACTTCGAACTGCAATCAGGAGTAAATGATGAGGACCTCTGACTTTGCGAGTACTGCTACAGCATGACAATGCCTGACCCTATACAGCCTGTAAAATAATTGACATTATTCAGGAAATTAAATCTGAATGTCTGGTACATGACCAAAATAATTCTTTTATCACAGTATCTATGCATTTCCAAAGTGGTGGAATACATGTATTGAAACTCAGTGGCACTATGTCAAAAATGACACAAATATTTTTATTCATAGTTAAAATTAAAAATATAATAGTATTTTTATGGTTGACTGCCAATTTTCGCAAGACATCAGAAGAGCAAAACAAATAGAAAAACGATTCAGAATCAGTCTCTTCATTGAAAAGTTCTTGCAGTGTGCAGGGCCACATGTTACAAAAATTGGAGGATGAATCACAACTGAAAGTATCATAAAATCATGTTCAAAAGTTAGAGAGTTTATTTTGACTTCTTTCCTAGAACAAAAGACACTGTTTTGTGATTTTTTTATCTCCAAATTCCAGATTTTTACATTTCTTTCTGAAATGCAGTCAAAGATGGTAAGTGGTACACTCATCTTACATCAGTCTTTATTTCAGAAGTCTTAGACTATTCCCCCACGAATTTTAGTTTAAGTATCATAATTTGTAGACTTTAATGAATTTTCTCCATAATGTTGCTTTAACAGGAAATTGTCCAACTGTTTTTCTTTTTGTTCTCTGTCTATGGAGACAAAGGCTTTCTTGAAAGCATTATATCTTACTATTATAGATGTCTCATGAAAACTAATTTTGCTTTAAGACCAAATTCTCTAATAATGTTTCTTATTATTTCTCTGTCTATGGAGCCAAAGACTTTCTTGAAACCATTCAGTCATACTGTTATAGATTTCTTGGGCAGTGTTCCATGGCAAATGATTGACTTTGATCTAAAAATATGTTTTGTGCAGCATTTTCTATTTCGAAAACTATGCTGGTAATCCCTTAATTTTGTCTACACTTTCATCAACTCTTCCCTGGAAAATTTTTGATGGCATTTGCTATGCCAGTGGTGCAAATGAAACTCATCTGTGATAGCTGGTATTTTGCTTGCCTCACTTTTCATATAGTGAGTCGATTACTGCTCCTATGAAATTCTTTCTGTTTTCTGAATGCTCACATAATATGTGGATCTTTTATAACCCACATAACCTGAGGATCTTTTATAATGTTTAGTTCTGGTTAATTCAGTCACACTGCTGTAATTGAGTCTTTCCCACTTGCACTATTGTATTCAAGTGTTTCATAAATTTCCAAACATTCCTATAGATTTTCTGCATTGCAGGAAATTCTTATTTAAATGTTGGAACTGGACAGCTTAAGAATCTATCAAAAATTCGCTATTTTATATAATTATACTTGTTAGGTTATCTTATTTTGCCATCTTAATCTCTGAGTGAAATACCTCATGCTTGGTACCATCTAATACACTGATTTGCCAAATACTTCATAATTATGAATTCAGGACACTATTCAACATTACACAACTTTCACAGCAATGTAACAAGTCAGTAATTACACATATGTTTCCTATTGCCTTTTAAACAGTTATACTTTTCATCAAATTTCGTGAACAAATTAAGGTGACACTATTCTGTCAACACCAAGGAGGCATGCATGTTTATATACACACACATCGATGTTGCACTTTGCAATAAGCATCTTTCCTACAAACATGGACTGGAATATCAATTAAAATTGTTAAAATCGTCTATCACTCATTCTTACCAATAGTGACTTTATTGGATTTTGTGGCCTGTTGATTTGCTTCTATTTAATTTTACTTCCTTCTTAATATAGATAATTTTTGATATTAATTACATAAATCTATCCTTCTAATGACTTGTCTTAACATATTCTAACTAGTTTGGTAGTATACTAAACATACATCAACTTTTAGATAGATTTTTAATTGTTCTTCTAATAACTTTACTCCAAAAATGTTTTGAGACCATGACTGAACTTCTAATGCAATACATTGTTTCTAACCAAGATCCAATTATTGTGATCCATGTGTGTTAGAAATTAAGTACTGAAATCATATTTATGGTACAGGTTGCTTTTCATATCTGATTTAGTACATCTATTTTGATGGTGATGCAAATTTTATAATTCCTTCTTATGCTTGAAATCTTCAAGATTTATAAATAAGCAAACCCTGTATCACCTGAGCAGATCTCTCAAATTTCTTCTGTCAATATGGAATACTTTTTACAGGAAACATAGAACTCAAATAGGCTTTAATGTTGTACACTATGTGTTGAATTTAACTGTGCTTGCATAGTTAACCATATTGTGGTTTTGACATCATTACAATGTGATTCATTTGCTATGTGGTTTAGTATGTAACTAAGGGTAACTGGAGTTCCAACAACTTCATTTTTGTGTATTAAGTACTTTGACATGTATACAAAATGTGTAATGGATAAATTTTCGTTGAGTAGCATATTCCCATTCCATACAAAATCTGTGTGTATTAAATACTTTGACATGTGTACAAAATGTGTAATGGATAAATTTTCCTTGAGTAGCATATTCCCATTCCATACTTAATCTCTGTGATCCATTTTCTGTATACTAAGGATTCTTACTATCTCAAAACTTACCTCATCCCTTTTAATCTAAAAATAAATACAATAATGCAGCTTTATACCTAACAAAGGAATCTTTGCAAGTGTAATTCGATTTGCTACAGAATGCAAACAGTTAACCTTAGGTATTACACCAGTAAAGAATTAATAAGTGAATATTGTTATGCACTGTTCCTTTTTTACTGTAACACTTTCTTCATTACTAGTATTTGTACATTGATAGATTAATTTTTTGTTAAATTCAGCTTTCTCTTATTTTAGCTTTCACTTAGCATCATCAAACTTTATTAAACGACATTCATCATGTTTGTCACATTTTAAGCCTACAATAGGATATAGAAAATTGGCAACACTCTTCTTCATCTGAGAATATAATAAATAAGCTAAAATTTTCTCCTACACTCAGTTTTAGGAAACTGAGTGAGTCATCGACTACATTAGTATTTTGGAAACATTTCAACCTTTCCATAACATCCAGTGTTATTTCTCTTATAATTAGTATAGTATTTTCATAATGGTATTTATTATTCAAAATTATACTTTTACTACAGCTATTGACTTAAATTTCTATCACACAATGTTAAACAACAAACACTTTGCATCTTTTGTAGTATCTCCCCTTGACTAGATAAAGCTCTGTACCAAACTCAAATTGTTAGATCAGTCTTCTTTCTGACATACGTATTCCTCAAATTGTGGAAGTTAATCTCAGCTTGACTGTTTGTGTGAAACATCAAAGTCATACTTAAGTCTGAAGACACCTGATTCAAAGCGAAGAGCAATTCCCACTAGACACTGGTAAGATTTCATAATACTGATTTCATCTTAAACACCTGCCTCTGATAAAGTACCTGGAAATCCCCTATACATGGGCAGACTGCTCATATAAAATAAAACTCATCAACTATATAATAATAATAATAACAATAAGTAGAATAAGAAGAACAGAGAAGCTAAGCAATAAAATGGCCTGTGTATCCAAAATTCCAAATAATAATCTTCAGGTATATAAGCTCATATAACACTTCCTACCAAATAACTTCCCAAAAAATCCTGTCTTCTTCTCTGGTAATCGAAACAGCAAAATACAAGAAAAATAGTTAACAAATTCTGCATGCTGAATATTATCAGATAAAGCAGACCTACAGAACAATTTCACAGTTATCAAATCTTCAAATGAGACATATTGCATAGAATTAAAATTCATTTAACATCATCGATTTGGCGACTCCTCTGATGAAATTCATAGCTTGCAGGTTTTGAAGCTGTCCTACCGTCAAATAAAGTAGCTATCCAAGCATTTCATTCACTGTGGTAGTAAGAAACAAATTTCATTTCCTACTGCAGATTTAAGCCTTCAAAATGTTTAACAATATATACCATATTCCAACTTCTGCGATATTTTGTTTGTGCTAATACAATTATTATCTAATTTACCAGTATAGAGCCCTACATGAAAAATCATATGAGGTAGGTACTCTTTCATGTGCTAGCATATTAGGGGGTATGACATCTATTTTCAGTAACATATCATTCTCTGATTTGCTGTGATTAATTGTACAACAGTAATTCACACATGATAACTGAACTGCAGCAGCAGTTTCTCTTCCAGTGATTGTAAAATCTTGCACATAAAACTTTCACAGTATGATAATCATATTTTCTGTTAATTTTTATCTTCAGTTAAAGTGTGCAATCTATGCATGCTTGTAGACTTTTTATATTACCGATTGTTTATAAAGAGACTCTTTCACAGTGTAATTTTCTGGATTTGTTAACAGGCCTGTCTACAGAACAATGCTATTACAACTTCTACATTTTCCTCATTTTAAAAACATGCAAATTTTCTTATTTCAAACACGTATTTTTATTAGAAGATGTGTTTGAAATACCACAAATAATTTTTTTCACACAATATAATTGAAAAAAAAACACTTATCTAAAGAACATTTTCTGCACTGATCACTTGTTGAAACGTAATTATTTCTTTACAGAAATCACCTTTATCATTTTTTGCACTGTAAATCTGTAAAAATGTTCATGTAATGTCCACAACTCTTTGTTTATATAGTTTTATATGAATTCAGTAAGAATAAATAAAACACATTACATCATTATCAGCATAGTATTCATCTACAGTTATACTCAGCATGCCATTTTACACTGTGTGGAAGAGTGAGCTTCTGGTATCGCTGGTATTTCACCCTTTTCTGTCCCATTTACGAATGGTGCATAGGAAGAGTGATTTTAAGTAATGCTCTGTATAAACTATAACTTCTCTGATTTTCTAGTTGTAATGTCATGCATGCAGTATCAGTATAACTAGTAACTCAGTTTCATTTGATACTAACGTTTTAATGCTAGAACAAAGGGCACATTTCTCAGGGTGTGTTACTATTCCATCGTGCAATACATGTTCTGGTCGCAAATCCCATGACTGGTCACTTTTAAACTGAAATTTCGTAGGTTTTAGTTTTTCTGCTTTTATTTGAAACGATTTTATTGGTAAATGTAAAATGTTTGTTAGCTATATGGTATACTTAAAAAGTCACATAACAAAAAAACAGATTTTTATTTTAAAAGCAGTATTAATCCAATAGCATTGTCCATGATCGTTTAGATCATATGGCCTCATCAATTAGTAATTAATTAAATCCAAGCAATTTATTGTGACTTCTACATCTACATTTACATGACTACTCTGCAATTCACATTTAAGTGCTTGGCAGAGGGTTCATCGAACCCAATCATAATATCTCTCTACCATTCCACTCCCGAACAGCGCGCGGGAAAAACGAACACCTAAACCTTTCTGTTCGAGCTCTGATTTCTCTTATTTTATTTTGATGATCATTCCTACCTATGTAGGTTGGGCTCAACAAAATATTTTCGCATTCGGAAGAGAAAGTTGGTGACTGAAATTTCGTAAATAGATCTCGCCGCGACGAAAAAGTCTTTTCTTTAATGACTTCCATCCCAACTCGCGTATCATATCTGCCACACTCTCTCCCTATTACGTGATAATACAAAACGAGCTGCCTTTTTTTGCACTCTTTCGATGTCCTCCGTCAATCCCACCTGGTAAGGATCCCACACCGCGCAGAAATATTCTAACAGAGGACGAACGAGTGTAGTGTAAGTTATCTCTTTAGTGGACTTGTTGCATCTTCTAAGTGTCCTGCCATTGAAACGCAACCTTTCGTTCGCCTTCCCCACAATATTATCTATGTGGTCTTTCCAACTGAAGTTGTTCGTAATTTTAACACCCAGGTACTTAGTTGAATTGACAGCCTTGAGAATTGTACTATTTATCGTGTAATCGAATTCCAACGGATTTCTTTTGGAACTCATGTGGATCACCTCACATTTTTCGTTATTTAGCGTCAACTGCCACCTGCCACGCCATACAGCAATCTTTTCTAAATCGCTTTGCAACTGATACTGCTCTTCCGATGACCTTACTAGACGGTAAATTACAGCATCATCTGCGAACAACCTAAGAGAACTGCTCAGATCGTCACCCAGGTCATTTATATAGATCAGGAACAGCGGAGGTCCCAGGACGCTTCCCTGGGGAACACCTGATATCACTTCAGTTTTACTCGATGATTTGCCGTCTATTACTACAACAGAGGGAATAAAAAGGTTTGACAGATGCAAGATGTAAATTTTTATTCAGCACCAGTTACTGGTTTTGCACCACAACTAAATTTTATTACTGTAATTTGTTTCGAAATACCTGAATTTTAAATACACCATTTTTATTTTATTTACAAGTAATTAGCCAGGCCAGTTACTGCTCGCACTGAGGTTGAGCCCTCACCTGTGGTCGTGTGGGCGGCCACCTTGCGGCGTGGTAGGAGAGAATAACTTCTCAGGGGGCCCCACATAAGGCCTGCCTGGTTAGTGTGACAGACATGTTTTAGGTGCTGTCTGTGGCTGACACTGCCCCTTAGCCAAATGCACTTGCTTGTCCTGTTTCAGAGGAAACCCCTCAGCCTGCAAGATCCAGGCAACCACAGAGGGTGGGATTATTGGTGGGTGGGAGCTTAAACGTTAGGGGCATTGTGGGACTCCTTAGGAACATGACTGTCAGGGACGGGAACAAAGCCAATTTGCGCTATGTGTGCATACTAGGTGCAGTCGTTCCAGGATTGGAATGGGTCCTTTCAGATGCCATGAAGAGCACAGGGTGCAGCCAACTGCAAGTGGTGGCTCACGTCGGTATCAGTAATGTGTGTCGCTTTGGATTGGAAGAGGTTCTCTCTGATTTCGAGTGGCTAACAGAAATGGTAAAGGCTGCCAGTCTTGCTTGTGAGATGAAAGCAGAGCTCGCCATTTGCAGCATAGTCAACAGGACCCATTGTGGACCTCTGGTACAGAGCCGAGTGGAGGGTCTGAATCAGAGGCTCAGACGGTTCTGCGACCGTGTAGGCTGCAAAATTCTCGACTTGCGCCATAGGGTGGTTGAGTTTCAGGTTTCGCTGAGTAGGCCAGGAGTCCAGTACACGCACGTGGCGGATACACGGGTAGCAGGAGCTGTGGGTTGGGCGGTGTTTTTTGGGTTAGAGTGTCTCAGGGAAACAGAAAAATGGCATCAGTCTCAAAGGGAGCAGGTCGAACACAGGAGGAAAGTAGATAAAGGAACCATCTGTATAACAGTTGTAAATTGTCGTAATTATGTTGGAGAAGCTCAAAAATGGTTCAAATGGCTCTGAGAACTATGCGACTTAACTTCTGAGGTCATCAGTCGCCTAGAACTTAGAACTAATTAAACCTAACTAACCTAAGGACATCACACACATCCATGCCCGAGGCAGGATTCGAACCTGCGACCGTAGCGGTCGCTCGGCACCAGAATGTAGTGCCTAGAACCGCACGGCCACTCCGGCCGGCTGTTGGAGAAGTGCCAGAGCTCCAAGTGCTAACAGAAAGGCACTGAAAGTTGGCTAAAGCCGGATATATGCTCAGCCGAAATTTTTGCGAAGAAAGTAACGGTGTTGCGAGAGGATAGGCTGAACACAGTTGCGATGGCGTGCTTCTTGCTCTTAGAAGTAGTTTAATTTGTAGCGAAACTGAAGTAGATAATTCATGTGAGTTATTATGGGCAGTGGTCATTCTTGACAATCGGACTAAAATAATAATTGGATCCTTTTACTAACCTTTCAACTCAGATGATACAATTGCTGAAAGATTAAAAGAAAACGTGACCCTAATTTCAAACAAGTACGCGACTCATACTGTTATAGTCTGTGGTTACTTCGCCGAGCGGTTCTAGGGGCTACAGTCTGGAACCGCGCCACCGCTACGGTCGCAGGTTCGAATCCTGCCTCGGGTATGGATGTGTGTGATGTCCTTAGGTTAGTTAGGTTTGAGTAGTTCTAAGTTCTAGGGGACTGATGACCTCAGAAGTTAAGTCCCGTAGTGCTCAGAGCCATTTGATTTTTTTGTTGGCAGGTGTTCTTGATTCGAGTTGTGGAATATTTACTTCGTCTTCTGTGTTTAGTAACTCTACTTTAGCAGAACTGTCGTCGATAGTATTTCCGTTGCTATCGCATAGAGGAGGCTTTGACTGTGTCTTTCCGCTAGCATACTTTACATACGACCAGAATCTCTTTGGATTTTCTGCCAGGTTTCGAGACAAAGTCTCGTTGTGGAAACTATTATAAGTATCTTCCATTGAAATCCGCGCTGAATTTCGGGCTTCTATAAAAGATCGCCAGTGTGGGAGATTTTGCATTAGTTTGAATTTAGCATTCTGTTTTCGTTGTTTCTGCGACAGTGTTCTGATCTGGTCTGTGTAGCAAGGGGGATCAGCTCCGTCGTTTGTTAATTTATTTGGTATGAATCTCTTAATTGCTGTCGATACTATTTCTTTGAATTCAAACGACATCTAGTCTCCACTTACCGGAACATTGTTAATTTGGAAGAAGTGGAGATTGTCTCTCAGGAAGGCGTCCCTGTGAAGCGTAAATAGCTCTTTACTCACACGAAGTGTTGAGTGCTATTAACAAGGGATTTCAAATTGATTCCGTATTTCTAGATTTCCAGAAGGCTTTTGACACTGTACCCCGCAAGTGACATGTAGCCAAAGTGCGTGTTTATGAAATATCGTCTAAATTATGTGACTGGATTCGTGATTTCCAGTCAGAGAGGTCATTTTGTTGTTGTGGTCTTCAGTCCTGAGACTACTCTATCCTGTGCAAGCTACTTCACATCCCAGTACCTACTGCAGCCTACATCCTTTTGAATCTGCTTAGTGTTTTCATCTCTTGGTCTCCCTCTACGATTTTTACCCTCCACGCTGCCCTCCAATGCTAAATTGGCTCCCTCGATGTCTCAGAACATGTCCTACCAACCGATCCCTTCTTCTAGTCAAGTTGTACCACAAGCTCCTCTTCTCCCCAATTCTATTCAATACCTCCTCATTAGTTATGTGATCTACCCATCTAATCTTCAGCATTGTTCTGTAGCACCACATTTCGAAAGCTTCTATTCTCTTCTTGTCTAAGCTGCACTCCTGGAAATTGAAATAAGAACACCGTGAATTCATTGTCCCAGGAAGGGGAAACTTTATTGACACATTCCTGGGGTCAGATACATCACATGATCACACTGACAGAACCACAGGCACATAGACACAGGCAACAGAGCATGCACAATGTCGGCACTAGTACAGTGTATATCCATCTTTCGCAGCAATGCAGGATGCTATACTCCCATGGAGACGATCGTAGAGATGCTGGATGTAGTCCTGTGGAACGGCTTTCCATGCCATTTCCACCTGGCGCCTCAGTTGGACCAGCGTTCGTGCTGGACGTGCAGACCGCGTGAGACGACGCTTCATCCAGTCCCAAACATGCTCAATGGGGGACAATCCGGAGATCTTGCTGGCCAGGGTAGTTGACTTACACCTTCTAGAGCACGTTGGGTGGCACGGGATACATGCGGACGTGCATTGTCCTGTTGGAACAGCAAGTTCCCTTGCCGGTCTAGGAATGGTAGAACGATGGGTTCGATGACGGTTTGGATGTACCGTGCACTATTCAGTGTCCCCTCGACGATCACCAGTGGTGTACGGCCAGTGTAGGAGATCGCTCCCCACACCATGATGCCGGGTGTTGGCCCTGTGTGCCTCGGTCGTATGCAGTCCTGATTGTGACGCTCACCTGCACGGCGCCAAACACGCATACGACCATCATTGGCACCAAGGCAGAAGCGACTCTCATCGCTGAAGACGACACGTCTCCATTCGTCCCTCCATTCACGCCTGTCGCGACACCACTGGAGGCGGGCTGCACGATGTTGGGGCGTGAGCGGAAGACGGCCTAACGGTGTGCGGGACCGTAGCCCAGCTTCATGGAGACGGTTGCGAATGGTCCTCGCCGATACCCCAGGAGCAACAGTGTCCCTAATTTGCTGGGAAGTGGCGGTGCGGTCCCCTACGGCACTACGTAGGATCCTACGGTCTTGGCGTGCATCCGTGCGTCGCTGCGGTCCGGTCAAAGGTCGACGGGCACGTGCACCTTCCGCCGACCACTGGCGACAACATCGATGTGCTGTGGAGACCTCACGCCCCACGTGTTGAGCAATTCGGCGGTACGTCCACCCGGCCTCCCGCATGCCCACTATACGCCCTCGCTCAAAGTCCGTCAACTGCACATACGGTTCACGTCCACGCTGTGGCGGCATGCTACCAGTGTTAAAGACTGCGATGGAGCTCCGTATGCCACGGCAAACTGGCTGACACTGACGGCGGCGGTGCACAAATGCTGCGCAGCTAGCGCCATTCGACGGCCAACACCGCGGTTCCTGGTGTGTCCGCTGTACCGTGCGTGTGATCATTGCTTGTACAGCCCTCTCGCAGTGCCCGGGGCAAGTATGGTGGGTCTGACACACCGGTGTCAATGTGTTCTTTTTTCCATTTCCAGGAGTGTATTTATCGCCCACGTTTCACCTCCATACGTGGCTACATTCCATACAAATACTTTCAGAAACGACTTCCTGACATTTAAATCTACACTCGCTGTTAACAAATTTTTCTTCTTCAGAAACGCTTTCCTTGCCATTGCCAGTCTACATTTTATATCCTCTCTACTTCGACCATCATCAGTTATTTTGCTCCAGAAATAGCAAAACTTCTTTACTACTTTAAGTGTTTCATTTCGTAATCTAATTCCCTCAGCATCACCCGACTTAATTCGACTACATTCCATTATCCTTGTTTTGCTTTTGTTGATGTTCATCTTATAACCTCCTTTCAAGACACTGTCCATTCCGTTCAACTGCTCTTCCAATTCCTTTGCTGTCTCTGACAGAATTACAATGTCACCGGCGAACCTCAAACTTTTTATTTCTTCTCCATGGATTTTAATACCTACTCCAAACGTTTCGTCTGTTTCCTTTATTGCTTGCTCAATATACAGATTTAATAACATCGGGGATAGGTTACAACCCTGTCTCACTCCCTTCCCAACCACTGCTCCCTTTCATACCCCTCGACTCTTATAACTGCCATCTGGTTTCTGTACAAATTGTAAATAGCCTTTCGCTCTCTGTATTTTACCGCTTCCACCTTCAGAATTTGAAAGACAGTAATCCAATCAACATTGTCAAAAGCTTTCTCTAAGTCTACAAATGCTAGAAACGTAGGTTTGCCTTTCCTTAATCTTTCTTCTAAGATAAGTCGTAGGGTCAGTATTGCCTCACCTGTTCCAAGATTTCTACGGAATCCAAACTGATCTGCCCCGAGGTCAGCTTCTATCGGTTTTTCCATTCGTCTGTAAAGAATTCGTATCAGTATTTCGCAGCTGTGACTTATTAAACTGATAGTCCGGTAATTTTCACGTCTGTCAACACCTGCTTCCTTTGGGATTGGAATTATTATATTCTAATTGAAGTCTGAGGGTATTTCACCTGTCTCATACATCTTGCTCACCAGATGGTAGAGTTTTGTCAGGACTGCCTCTCCCAAGGCTGTCAGTAGATATAATGGAATGTTGTTTATTCCAGGGGCCTTCTTTCGACTCAGGTCTTTCAGTGCTCTGTCAAACTCTTCACGCAATATCGTATCTCCCATTTCATCTTCGTCTACATCCTCTTCCATTTCCATAATATTGTCCTCAAGTACATCGCCCTTGTATAGACCCTCTGTATACTCCTTCCACCTTTCTGCTTTCCCTTCTATGCTTAGAACTGGGTGTCCATCTGAGCTCTTGATATTCTTGCAAGTGGCTCTCTTTTCTCCAAAGGTGTCTCTAAGTTTCCTGTAGGCAGTATCTATCTTACCCCTAGTGAGACAAACCTCTACATCCTTGCATTTGTCCTCTAGCCATCCCTACTTAGCCATTTTGCACTTTCTGTCGATATCATTTTTGAGACGTTTGTATTCCTTTTTGCCTGCTTCATTTACTGCACTTTTATATTTTCTCCTTTCATCAATTAATTCAATATTTCTTCTGTTACTCAAGGGTTTCTACTAGCCCCCGTCTTTTTACATACACTCCTGGAAATTGAAATAAGAACACCGTGAATTCATTGTCCCAGGAAGGGGAAACTTTATTGACACATTCCTGGGGTCAGATACATCACATGATCACACTGACAGAACCACAGGCACATAGACACAGGCAACAGAGCATGCACAATGTCGGCACTAGTACAGTGTATATCCACCTTTCGCAGCAATGCAGGATGCTATTCGCCCATGGAGACGATCGTAGAGATGCTGGATGTAGTCCTGTGGAACGGCTTGCCATGCCATTTCCACCTGGCGCCTCAGTTGGACCAGCGTTCGTGCTGGACGTGCAGACCGCGTGAGACGACGCTTCATCTAGTCCCAAACATGCTCAATGGGGGACAGATCCGGAGATTTTGCTGGCCAGGGTAGTTGACTTAAACCTTCTAGAGCGCGTTGGGTGGCACGGGATACATGCGGACGTGCATTGTCCTGTTGGAACAGCAAGTTCCCTTGCCGGTCTAGGAATGGTAGAACGATGGGTTCGATGACGGTTTGGATGTACCGTGCACTATTCAGTGTCCCCTCGACGATCACCAGTGGTGTACGGCCAGTGTAGGAGATCGCTCCCCACACCATGATGCCGGGTGTTGGCCCTGTGTGCCTCGGTCGTATGCAGTCCTGATTGTGGCGCTCACCTGCACGGCGCCAAACACGCATACGACCATCATTGGCACCAAGGCAGAAGCGACTCTCATCGCTGAAGACGACACGTCTCCATTCGTCCCTCCATTCACGCCTGTCGCGACACCACTGGAGGCGGGCTGTACGATGTTGGGGTGTGAGCGGAAGACGGCCTAACGGTGTGCGGGACCGTAGCCCAGCTTCATGGAGACGGTTGCGAATGGTCCTCGCCGATACCCCAAAAGCAACAGTGTCCCTAATTTGCTGGGAAGTGGCGGTGCGGTCCCCTACGGCACTGCGTAGGATCCTACGGTCTTGGCGTGCATCCGTGCGTCGCTGCGGTCCGGTCCCAGGTCGACAGGCACGTGCACCTTCCGCCGACCACTGGCGACAACATCGATGTGCTGTGGAGACCTCACGCCCCACGTGTTGAGCAATTCGGCGGTACGTCCACCCGGCCTCCCGCATGCCCACTATACGCCCTCGCTCAAAGTCCGTCAACTGCACATACGGTTCACGTCCACGCTGTGGCGGCATGCTACCAGTGTTAAAGACTGCGATGGAGCTCCGTATGCCACGGCAAACTGGCTGACACTGACGGCGGCGGTGCACAAATGCTGCGCAGCTAGCGCCATTCGACGGCCAACACCACGGTTCCTGGTGTGTCCGCTGTACCGTGCGTGTGATCATTGCTTGTACAGCCCTCTCGCAGTGTCCGGAGCAAGTATGGCACACCGGTGTCAATGTGTTCTTTTTTCCATTTCCAGGAGTGTATTTGGTCCTCTGCTGCCTTAACTATTTCATCACACAAAGCTACCCATTCTTCTTCTACTGTATTTCTTTCCCCCATTCCTGTCAACTGTTCCCTTATGCTCTCCCTGAAACTCTGTACAACCTCTGGTTCTTTCAGTTTATCCAGGCGGCTTCCTCTTTCGTTTCTTAGCCCCAATCCATATTCACCCACTATGTTTCCTTCTCTCCCTTTTCCTCCTCTTGAATTCCAGTCACCCATGACTATTAAATTTTCATCTCCCTTCACTACCTGAATAATTTCTTTTATCTCGTCGTACATTTCATCAATTTCTTCGTCATCTGCGGAGCTAGTTGGCATATATACTTGTACTACTGTAGTAGTGTCTATCTTGGACACAATAATGCGCTCACTATGCTGTTTGTAGTAGCTTACCCGCACTCCTATTTTTTTATTCATTATTAAACTTACTCCTTCATTACCCCTATTTGATTTTGTATTTATAACCCTGTATTCACCTGACCAAAAGTCTTGTTCCTCCTGCCACCGAACTTCACTAATTCCCACTATATCTAACTTCAACCTATAAATTTCCCTTTTTAAATTTTCTAACCTACCAGCCCGATTAAGGGATCTAACATTCCACGCTCCGATCCGTAGAACGCCAGTTTCTTTCTCCTGATAACGACGTCCTCTTGAGTAGTCCCCGCCCGGAGATCCGAATGGGGGACTATTTTACCTCCGCAATATTTTACCCAAGAAGGCGCCATCATCATTTAATCATACAGTAAAGCTGCATGCTCTCGGGAAAAATTATGGCTGCAGTTTCCCCTTTGCTTTCAGCCGTTCGCAGTACCAGAACAGCAAGGCCATTTTGGTTAGTGTTACAAGGCCGGATCAGTCAATCATCCAGACTGTTGCCTCTGCAACTACTGAAAAGGCTGCTGCCCCTCTTCTGGAACCACACGTTTGTCTGGCCTCTCAACAGATACCCCCCCGTTGTGGTTGGACCAACGGTACGGCTATCTGTATCGTTAAGGCACGTAAGCCTCCCCACCAACGGCAAGGTCTATGGTTCATGTGAGAGGTCATAGTTAGTAGTAATTGACGGAAAGTCATCAAATAAAATAGAAGTGGTTTCTGGCATTCACCAAGGTAGTGTTACAGGCCGTCTGCTATTCCTTATTTATATAAACGAGTTACGAGACAATCTGAGCAGCCGTTTTAGGTTGCTTCCAGATGACGCTGTCGTTTATCGTCTAGTAAAGACATCAGAAAATCAAAACAAATAGCAAAACGAATTAGATAAGATATCTAAATCGTGGGAAGATTGGCAGTAGACCCTAAATAATGAAAAGTGTGAGATCATCAACATGAGTGCTAAAAGGAATCCGTTCAACTTCCGTTAACGCAATAAATCAGTCAACTCTAATGGCTGTAAATTCAACTAGATGCTTAGGAATTACAATTACGAACAACTTAAATTGGAAATAACACACATAAAATGTTGCGGGGATGGCAAACAAAAAACTGCGTTTTACTGCCACAACACTTAGAAAATGTAACAGACTTCCTACACTACGCTCGTCCGTCCTCTTTTAGATTACTGCTGCGCAGTGTGGGATCCTTACCAGATAGGACTGACGGAGTACATCGAGAAAGTTCTAAGAAGGGCAGCACGTTTTGAATTATCGCGAAAAAGGGGAGAAAGTGTAACCGAAATGATACAGGATTTGGGCTGGACACCATTAAAAGAAAGGCGTTTTTCCTTGCGACGGAACCTTCTCACAAAACGGATTAACGGAATGCATCGAGAAAGTTCAAAGAAGGGCAGGTTTCTATTATCGTGAAATGGGGAGAGAGTGTCACGGACATGATACCGGATTTTGGGTGAACATCTTTAAAAGTAAGGCGTTTTTTCGTTGCGGCGGAGTATTCTTACGAAGTTTCAGTCTCCAACTTTCTCCTCCAAATGCGAAAATATATTGATGACGCCGACGTACATAGGAATAGCGATCATCATATTCGCTGTGACAGGTGAAACGGCCACCAGAGTGCATTGGGCTTGCTCGTGTTCGGTATTGTTACCAGACCAGATAGAGTATATAAAGGGCGTGAACAGCGTCATTTATTGAGCATCACTGTGTAGGACATGAAGATGTCTCTTACTATCGTAAGACAGTGTTATCAGGGCCTGACAGAGTTTTGAAGTGCTCTCATTGTGGACTCCATTTAACCAGCTGGCCGAATCATGCAGTATCCTAATTTGTGGGGCATTCGAATCTCTTTACGGTCGACCACGTCCAACCACAAAAAGAAAGATCGCTGCATTGTGCATCAAGCACATCGCAAATGCTCCAACTCTGTGCTTGCCAAGCGAGAAAAAGTAATTGGCCTCCTGCAACATCTTTGGGTAACCGAAGAAAGAGTGTAAAAAAACTAATAGCAAGACGTGAAAACCAGTTATGAAGGGTATCTGGAAGCTATACACATCGTAACATCAAGTCGCACAAAAATTCTTTGGCGGTGAAAGGAATAGTTAAATGAAAGTATTTATGTGCGTTGAATTTCACTCTATTACGGTAAGCTTGCATGCACCAGTCACTACCATACCTTACTCTGAGCTGTACAAAGTCTGGAAAATCCACATGCACACCTCATCCATAACCGTAGTCAGTTCATGGTGATTAGTAGTTATCCTTCACAGATAGATTACAAATGGATTCTTTATTTTAGAATTGCTCGCTCAAATGTTGCTAATATAAGTCTCACGGAACACGCCAAGCGGTATTTAGTTATTTTAAACGTCACCAGAAGCTCTGAATTTCACCCTGTACATGAACATGAACTCTTCCACAATTTACGACACTTCTCAAACATTTTGGTACAATATTAATAATTTCCAATGCAGCACATTTCAATAGATGTGATCACTAAGAGATCCAAGCGCTGATTCTACTTCTCCCTCTACACAAAAGGAGCTTCCAGTTCCCAAAAAAACTCGTGGATATGCTAATTTCTGATTGGCAGAGAAACATCACAGCCAATCAGAAAGCAGAATTCAATCCGCTCAATCCCGCGCTTATATACAGAACCAATCAAAATTTGTCTCTGAATCAGAACAGTAAATTGCCTTCAATAAATTTTTAAAACCCACTAACATGAAATGAATTTCCTGTTAACAAAACTACTTTACCAAAACCATAATCTCATTTCGCAGTACCACAAACTGACGAAATAGTTTATAACAAATTCCTCGGTAGGAATGACTAAGACACACGTCTTTCTCCAACATTCCTCATGTGACCAATTACTTCGCTATATAGTATACAAACTTTACAGAAAACACTATTTCACATTCACACCTTCTTTCTCTCTCATAACTAAACACAATAATAGTAGTAATTAATAAACAATTAGAGGATTAAACAAATAGAACCGGAAATAAACGTGACAGTATTTTGACTACAGCTCAAACAGAGTCCATCAGCTAGTGACCTCTATCAAATGGTATAGAGACTACATACACTCGAACCATCTGACGCCACCTGTCTTGCGCGTAACTCACACTGCAAGTCTGATCACTATGTAACGTCCAGTATGAGTTGGCATGATGCGAGGCGCTGGGCCTCGAAGCCAGTATATTAAGAGATGAAATTGTAACAGAACATTTCATTAATGTGTGTTCTCTTTAATCTGAGACCGTCGCATCGCAATCTGACCTTTGGATCGGTGGCTGTTTAATCTGTAACTTAGCGCTAGCTTCAGAATTTGCCGAGGCGCGCGACGTATGAGTCCAGCCATAGTAGTGTGGCGTGGTGTGCCTCTGAGTACACAGTAAATCGAGGCGAAGCGGAGCGTCGGAAGGGTTGTAGAGTCTTGGCGCAAGGATACGAAGGGAAAAAGTAAGAGGCATTGTGCTGGATACTGACACTCCTTAGCAACAAGTGGCTGTACTCGTCTCAAACCCTGAAGCCAGGGAGGAGAAAATGTAGTCCATCCAGCAAAACACATTTTTAAGAAGTTAGAACCATCGTAAAATTATTTCAAGCAGCGCAACGAAACGTTTATCACTGGATGCACCAGTACAGCAAAAAGTAAAATCAAAACTGTAGATATTAGTAAAAGTGAAGCGTCTCACATTGTGTCATAAGTAGGGGTATCAGGTAACTACATCTACATCTACATCCATACTCCGCAAGCCACCTGACGGTATGTGGCGGAGGGTACCCTGAGTACCTCTATCGGTTCTCCCTTCTATTCCAGTCTCGTATTGTTCGTGGAAAGAAGGATTGTCTGTATGCTTCTGTGTGGGCTCTAATCTCTCTGATTTTATCCTCATGGTCTCTTCGCGAGATATACGTAGGAGGGAGCAATATACTGCTGGACTCTTCGGTGAAGGTATGTTCTCGAAACTTTAACAAAAGCCCGTACCGAGCTACTGAGCGTCTCTCCTGCAGTCTTCCACTGGAGTTTATCTATCATCTCCGTAACGCTTTCGCGATTACTAAATGATCCTGTAACGAAGCGCGCTGCTCTCCGTTGGATCTTCTCTATCTCTTCTATCAACCCTATCTGGTACGGATCCCACACCGCTGAGCAGTATTCGAGCAGTGGGCGAACAAGCATACTGTAACCTACTTCCTTTGTTTTCGGATTGCATTTCCTTAGGATTCTTCCAATGAATCTCAGTCTGGCATCTGCTTTACCGACGATCAACTTTATATGATCATTCCATTTTAAATCACTCCTAATGCGTACTCCCAGATAATTTATGGAATTAACTACTTCCAGTTGCTGACCTGCTATTTTGTAGCTAAATGATAAGGGATCTATCTTTCTATGTATTCGCAGTACATTACACTTGTCTACATTGAGATTCAATTGCCATTCCCTGCACCATGCGTCAATTCGCTGCAGATCCTCCTGCATTTCAGTACAATTTTCCATTGTTACAACCTCTCGATACACCACAGCATCATCTGCAAAAAGCCTCAGTGAACTTCCGATGTCATCCACAAGGTTATTTATGTATATTGTGAACAGCAACGGTCCCATGACACTCCCCTATTTGAGGAAAAACACGTCGGACGTTGGCTGAGGCTGAACCTGTAGCTAATGAAAGTTCCACCCCAGTGGCGTAATAAGCTTCGTAATTTTTCACTTTATAATGAATATAGGTCGAAGAAATGAATTAAAATTTATACCAAGGCTGGGATACGAATCCGGGTCCCCTGCTCAATTAATTCATTGCTTTGGCATACATTTGGTACCATAGATAAAGTTGAGACTTAATATGTCTCTGGATACGTAGTTTTTATGTTCACATTATGCTGTCAAAGTCAGAATATGAACAGTGATGTACAAAGAGACTCCACTTGATGTTGATTGCAACAGTAACTACAGACTTAGACACTGGTAGCGCAGATGGACAAAGCTTAGGACGTATTGTTACGTCGTCTCTTACTCAGGTGATGGTAAGTAGGTCGGTACTTATCATCTGGATGTGAACTTTCTTAGTGATATATTAAGTCGTTGCTGATGACCTTCTGGTTATGACTGTGTAGGTCAATAATTTAATTATCTTTGGAATATCTTGTGCCTCATTCCCTAGCAGATTTAGAACTATCCTGGCGCTCTGTTTCCCATGTGTCGCGTGGCAGCAACAGCAGTGTTGTGATCTTACACTGGAGTCGCTACAGTAGCGACTTAAATCTCAAGGTGTTTCTTGTCAACCAGAATTAGCATCTTCCGCCCAGGCTCCGTGATTGCTATTGTGTAGCGATTGAATTTTTGCGTATTTCTTCTTGGTACTGTACACAAAACTAACTCTAGGGCATAGGGCTTCAACAATACAGTGTGTTTTTATCATAGTAGAGTGTGGTCTATTTTTTGGTATACGAAATTCTTCCTGCGTTGTGTTCATGTATAGATTAATTGTTCCACACCATCTGGAGGGCAGGGTAAGAACGACAACTGATCAGATAAGGGCAGGAAGGATTTAACAGGTACAGGACGTGCGGATGGACTTCGAGCATGAAAGAGTTGTGTTATCACTTGATCATGCAAAACTGTAATTCCTCCGCTTGCAGTTGCAGGCCGTTCATTCTGTTATACGTTGCAAGAGTGTTTTTGTGAATATTTCTTCAATTTGTTTAAACCGATGTACCAATTATTAACGGCTAAACTGAGTAGTTCTGAGGAATGCATTTCTTATTATATGCAGTACGAATATCCTAATAACTCATGAATAGAGATGAATAAAGTTACACAGTCCATAAATCAATAATGCCACTCTTCCTGAGGCACATTAGAAGCCAGTTTTTCTTATTATGTCTGATGACGAAAACGTGATTCCCCCTATTTTACGATTAACGAAAAGAAATCACATGGTATTATGTCAGGGTTGTAAGATCGAGGATCCATGGGACTGATCCTTAGGGCACCTGATTACTCAGTTGCTTGCTTTTCTGGTGCGTCGATGCGTTGTTATGATGTAAGATTATTTATCCTTTCGGACGTTTTTCACGGACTTTTTCCAAAATTTGCGGCCAACAGACTTTTCTGTACCTATTTTCTGATGTTGTAGTGACCATGAGGCCCGCTTTAGAAAAAAAACTAATAATCTTCTTGCAGGCACTGCTTATTCCTTTGCCTGATGTAGGCTTACGTTCTGTTCGGAGAATCCACTGCCCCGATTGACTTTCCTTTTCAGGACAACAACAATAAATTCCAGACGCATCACCAGTAGCGATATTTCAAACCAAATTTTTATTTTTTGAGTTTTCTGCACCAGTCAATGAGTTTTTGTTATTGTTTAGGATTCATTTTATGTGGAATCCATCTAGAACATAGTTTTCTCACATCTAAATGTTGATGTAAAGTGTTTGGATGTGGTTCATACCAGTGCCCAATGTCACACGAAAAAATTAATAAGATGTCCGTCGCTTTTCTTCAAAAATTGCTTGAACAGCGATGTTATTTTCATCAACAACGCCAATTCTTGAGCGTCCTTCAAGAAATTCATCACTAAGAAAAAAACCAATAACTTCTGAATTCGTAGTACCGATTATAACTTGTTTCCTTAGCTGGGGCTTCTTCGCGAAATTCACTTCTAAGCCGATCTTCACTTGCTTTAGGCGTTAATGAAGATTTTAAATCGTGAAAAATCATACCCCAGAAATGTTCTCTAGTCAAATTAATTTTTTGTTTCACACAAAATGCTTAAATGACGATAATTAACAAATTACCGGAGCAAATCCAACTAACTACACATCAATCAATTGTGAAAACGTCAGAAAGTAGTTGTCAAATCCAAACAAATTCCATTTATTTTTAGAACCGTGGTATTTTACATTTTTTCAGCGTATACCTCGCACAGTGCAAGGGTAGACTATATTACGACTTGTAAGTAGCTTTCCTCAAGAATGACGCCTGTGGAGCTGCAACCCACCGGGCAGTACGTTGCGGCGGTTTGCATAGAGTTACTTCTTAGGCGTAGCCCAGAGACTGCGCTCGATCAGCATATAATCAGAACATACAGTATTGGCCAAACTGTAAACGCTGCAAATGTCCGCGAAAGGCACAGTGCAGTAATAAGAACTAAACAACATCTAATTTCAAAACTGAGTTTCTCCAGAAGTATAAAATGTTCAAATAACTTACGGGAGTGCGACCGAGTGACATCATCGATAACTGCTATATTTCGACAGGTGCACACACTGACATTTACAAGCCACAAATGAATCGAGGCAGCGCTGTTCAAGGAAATTTAATCATCGGTATGTAGAACGTACGCGCAAACAGAACAAGCACACACACACACACACACACACACACACACACACACAATGTAAACGATAGCACCGCTATACGACCGAAGACAACCAACGTCAGAAGTTATCGAGAGTGAATATTAGTAACCAAAGGGCGAGGTAGCATAAACTCTGTCTCTCTGGTGTTTGACCAGGTAGAGAGTAATGTTCTACAATAGCAGATTTGTTCGGTTGTTGTAAGCGTGTGTGACGCATATGTTCAGTACACCGATCCTCCACGGTTCTGATAGTCTGACCAATGACACGCCACAACTTCAAAGAGTGTGCAGACACCTGCCTTATGCAAAGCAGGATCATCCTTTACAGATGCTAAAGGGCACCTAATCTTACACGGTGGTCGAAAAACACGTTCCACACCACATTCCCGCAGAATATGACTAATCCTGTTGGACATGATTCCTGCTTAAAGCAGAAAGGCCGTAGACTTCGATGCAACCTCGTTATTATCATTGTCCAGCTCACAATCGGTCGATAGCTCTGAAAGTGCATACACTGGACCAACCAAAAGAAGAGCAAGGATGTAAAGTCTAAAGTCTATATACCGTATGTGAGAAATATCGCTTCAAAAACTGCAAGCATAGTATATAAGCAGAAAGTGGTTGTGGACTTCCTTCCGTAGGGAAAGACGGCAGCTCTTCTGGGATGAAGGATTACCTGCTTCCAAGAAAGACTGGTATATATGAAATTCCATGAGAGTGGGTTGAAAGTCACGTAGGGCGCACAATACGCATTGTACAGTAACGTTGACGTAAATACCAGCGATAAACCCGCGTTCTATGGCCTAAAAAATCTGCCGTGGCTGAGCATCGTATTTCCACTGGCCTTTCCAAGGATTACGGGATCGTTAAAATACTGGCTACAGCCTCATCCTACTGGGATCCAGTGGCCAAGGGAGCCATGCAAATACAAGTAGCAAATTAGCAAATAACCTTCTCAACCAAGCGAGGGTTTCCAGCTCGAAAAATCATGGAAACCCCTCGTTTCACATCGGCACTCTCAAAGGAAATATTGTTTTAAGTCTTCGCTGTCTGGTATTCTGACGTATGCCGTACTTTATAATCAACAACATACATCTTAAGGTTTTAAACATGGCTGCTTGGTCAGCAACCGTTTACAAAGTGAAATTAAAGCAGTAACAGCCTTCGATCGCAAAAATTAGGTCTTTTGACCTGGTTTCGGAACTACTATGAGTGCATTCATCAGAAGTAAAACATTCGAACTGGCCTACAACATAAGTACAAAAATTATGGGAAAAAATTTTATATAAGTGTAAGTACTAACTAATAGCACAAGAAAAAAACACTACTTACATGTCACGTATAAAATAAATTTCGAGCAATAAAGTTTTAGTCACAAAATTTTAAAAAAGAATACATGGAAGGCAAGCCACTATGGGCTGCTCACACACGTCAAGTCACAGGTAGCAACAGACTGAGGCGCCCACTTTAGCAATTGCGGACAGGTGAACATCACACCAAGAGCACCTGCAAATACAAATAGGCTGCTTAGCATTCAAAATATAGACAGATGAATATTGTGAGACATTATTTAGTACATGAAGTAAAAGGCAATGCTGTATTTGACAGCAGCACACCTTAGAAGTACAGTTTAAAGGCTGAAAACGCCATTATAGAATTACAAAGGGGGCTGGATGACTCAACATGTAGAAAAACAACATAACACGAAATATAGCCAATATAAATCATTTAAAAAACAAAAAATTATGTGACGACTTAGATAGAAAAACCATTTCGGTAACTGCAGGAGAGAACACGAAATCAAATATCAAGTAACGGCTTTATACTTCGTAACACTGTGGATTCGCTGACCTGCGATTGCTCTTTGTTTTACTCTTGGAGGCTTAACGTTTTGGGCAGGCCAATCCAGCTCGCCGAATATCCTCTCCTTCCAAGAGCTACTCCACCTGAGCTGTTCGATGCTGTCGCGCATTGTCATCCATAAAATTGTGTTACCTTTGAAACATGCACGTTTACTGCACAGTATGTCAAATGATTTAGAAACTTGCAACCGCACTAACCCTGAGTATGGCTGAAAGGCTGTCAACTGAAATATCGGAACAAGAATTAAAAATATTTTGGATGCGCGCTCGAGAAATGATGGAATATTCGATCCGCCAGGAAAGTTTCAGCAAACACAAAACTTCTCCTCAATTTGGTAGCTCTATGGGATCTAACCATCAATATGGGGATTCAACTGAATATCAAAATTACATACGTAAGGGAGTGTACACGATCCTTACTTACGCAAAATCGTCCAATTTCAGTCAGCAGACCGCTTCTCTTTATTTTCAAATAACCGGTTTCGAGCCACCTGCCTATCTTCAGATCATTTGTTACACTTGCGGAGTTAAGTTGTCAATACGGAACTATAACATCACTGTCATAACTCACAGACGGTGAACTTACAGTTCCGTATCGACAAATTGCTCCATAGCTACAGCAAATCGCCTAAAGATGAGGAGCTGGCGTGAAACCGGTTATTTGAAAACAAAGAGAAGCAATCTGTAAACTCAACTGAATAAGGCATGCCTGAAGAAACTTGTGGAATCTCTTCATCGCCAAAATGAAGCGACTGTCACCGCCAGAGGTGATGTTACACACCATGAAGTCTCCTGGGAGTAGTCCTACGTGCCTATGTTTGGACTATGTCATCGTTTCATGAGACCTGTGCTGTGAGTGTACAAAGTCGAACATCTCATACACCGTTTCCAAACCTATGGACCGTGTACATTAGTAGCAAATTACGCTACAATTTTATAGTTTACCAAAATCTATGTGTATGAAGTGAACAAAGCTTAAAATACCATAGACACATATGTCATAGACTCGTTTCGGAAACTCGGACCACAGTCCGAGAAATCCTGAGGTATATTCTGGAACCATTATGAAGTACTCTTTGAATGCCCGCCCAGAGAGCCGAGCGGTCTAACGCACGGCTTTCCGGAGTGGGAAGGAGCGCCTGGTCCCCGGCACGAATACGCCCGGCGGACTTACGTCGAGGTCCGGTGAGCCGGCCAATCTGTGGATGGTTGTTAGGCCGTTTTCCATCTGCCTTGGCGAATGCGGGCTGGTTCCCTTTATTCCGCCTCAGCTACACTATGTCGGCGATTGCTGCGCAAACAAGTTCTCCACGTACGTGTACACCACCATTACTCTCCCACCCAAACATAGGGGCTACACTCGTCTGGTGTGAGACGTTCCCTAAGGGGGAGGGAGGGGGGGAGGTCCGCCGGAGGCCGAACCGCACAATAACCCTGGGTTCGGTGTGGGACGGCGGAGGGATGAAGTGAACTGCGGTAGTCGTCGCGCGGTTGCGGACCACTGCGGCTGCGGCGGGGACGGAGCCTCTCCGTCGTTTCTAGGTCCCTGGTTAACATACAATATACAGTTCTTTGCATTTCTCATATTATAAAACTTCCTTGAATGGTAATTGCAAGATTTTGTAAAACACTGTTTCCCTCAAGAGTTCTTGAGTCACTTATCTCGATATCTAGCATTTGATATCACATTGGTTAAGAGGCTTGAGAGACGGACAAGAGTTGGACAAAAATATGGAAACACCGTGAGAAGTGCATGCCTGAGCATAAATGGAGATGCTAGGCAAGTCTGCATGAGATGTTTGACAATGAACGGCACCTGTGCAATGTCCTCAGTACATTGCCAGTGTCAGTCGTGGTCAGAACAGTGTTCTGTGCAGTTTTGAGGGCCTTACATTGGAGCTAAGCCAATTTCACTCATTGGCAAGTCGTTGGAGCTCGTATGGCGAGTGCTTCACTTATCAATGGACCGTTTGGTGTTTCAGGAGGCACCGCATCCAGTATTTACACAGCATACGTGGAAACCGAAAAACATCATCTGCTAAGACACAACGAGGACGAAAATGTGTGTTGAATGATCGTGACGGATAGTCATTGAAGAGGATTATAATGAAAAATAAGAGTACGACAGCAACAAAGTGTCATACTAGTGAGCCGTCTCAGCACCAAAACAACACGAAGAGAGCCTCACAAGCAGGAAAACTTGCAGGGCGAGCTCGAACACCAAAAGCCTTCATAAGTGACACAAATGCTCGTAAAAAGAAAACGTGGTGCACGACGTCAGAAAACCCGGTATCCGCACCAATGAAAGAAAGTCATTTGCTCGGATGAGTCTCAAACTTCTAACAGAGACTATGCCGTCCCAAGCCTACGATACATACTGCTTGCTGTGGAGAGTGAATCATGGAGGCGGTTCGGTGGTGATATGGGCAGCCATAGCGTGGTATTCCATGGGCTCCATGATTAGTCTGCAAGGCAGCATCACTGGCGTATTGTGCGGCCATTTTGTTCCCCAATTGTGATGCTGTGTTCAAAGGAGACAATATCCCTGTTCACACTGCTCGCATCGTCCAGGACTGGTTTTGTGACTACTAGGATGAATTGTCACATCGCACCTGGCCATCATAGTCAACAGATATCAATATTATTGAGCCTTTGCGGTCCTCTTTGGAGAGTAGGTTGCGTGATTGCCAACCATCGCCATCATTTTTACCTGAACTAGCCATTATTTTGCAGGAAAAATTCTATAAGATTCCCTTGAAAACCGTGCAGGACCAGTATTTGTCCATTCCGAGACGAGTGGACGCTCTCTATCGTTTTCCAGTGGTTTTCCTACAAGCTGTTATCCATGGCAATGTGTTTTTAGTGGTTCTATAATTTTGTCCACCCCTGTAATTAGGTTTATCAGTGAGAGGGTCCATTCTTCTGCATCGATTATTTGACAAGTGAATTCACATTCAAATGAACTGGCTCAAAACAAGTGAATTTAGGCTGCTGGGAAGAGATGGAGCATCCGCTTGCACACCAAGACGTATATTCGATTAGACATATGCAAGCTCTCCAGCATCAGTTTCATCGAAAAGTTGCTTTTCTCAGTATCGTAAAATACAAACCAAAACAAAACATCACTTCAGAGGGAAGGAAGTTGATACTCGATTGTTCCTTAAAAGGGAATTTGAGGCAAGCATCTACAGTATTCACATACCCTTCTGGGTAAACAAACACTTGGCCTATAAAATTACATAAGAGAATTTCCAGTCAGTCATAATAACTCGCTACAATGACAGATTATGTTCTTGAGAAAACCTCGCTCCATCGAATGCAGATTTGTCCCTGATAAGCTGAATATAAGGACTGGGTTTCGCAAAAGACTTTCAACTGAATTGACTAAATGTCTTGATACATGATACAACAAAATCTCTAAATGATAGATTATTACAACTGGGAATATGAGGTTATTACATGTGAGAATATTTTGTTACTTGAATAAGGATTTAGACTGTGTTAACCGTGGTTTCCTCATGCAAAAATTGAAATATGCAAATCTTGCTCTTTGTGCAAATGGAACAAGTATAGGAACAAAAAATGGTACTACTGGTCTTATAGAAAAGACGGGTGATGAAGTATTTGAAAACATCAACAAATACTTGAAAACTAATGTTACATTAACAGATTTTGGTAATATTCAGTAAGTGCAGTTAAGTGCTTTTCTCACAACTCCACGGGCTAAAAAAATAATCTACTCAAACAATGGAGTGAAAGTACATAGAATTCAGTTTTCCGGGAAGTCCCACATTTTAATATGAATCTCGTTACTTTAGCTAAAATTTAAGTACACGTGATTACAGCTATATAAATCAAGAAACTAGTTTATTCTCAATATTTTCGTCCACTAATGAGTTGTGGGCTAAGTTTTTGGGAAACTCAGCTTATATGGGAGTATGTTTATTACACACAAGCATGTTGTAGGAATTATTTGTGGTGTTAGTTCTTAACATGCTCCAGAGACCTCCTAAAAACTTGGAATTTTGAGCACTTAGTCGCAAAACGTATTTCCTTTAATGTTATTTGTTGTCAGGAATATTTCGCCTTTATTAAAACACTGTGAAAATCATGCATATAAAACTGGGACTAAAACAACCTCCATATAGACTACAAGGGCTTGTGATTAATACAGAAAAGAGTAAGAAGTATGGGTAGATAATGACCTCAACAATTTGCCTGAGCATAACTGTTGGGTAGCCAACGGCCTTGCCGCACTGGCAACACCGGTTCCCGTCAGATCACCGAAGTTAAGCCCTGTCGAGCTGGGCTAGACTTGGATGGGTGACCATCCAGTCTGCCTAGCGCTGTTGGCTCGCGGTGTGCACTCAGCCCTTGTGAGGCAAACCAAGGAGCTAATAGATTGAGAAGTATCGGCTCCGGTCTCGTAAACTGACATACGGTCGGCAGAGCGGTATGCTGACCAGACGCCACTCCATATCCGCATCCAGTGATGCCTCTAGGGCGAGGATGACACGGCGGCCGGTCAGTACTGTTGGGCCTCATGGCCTGTCCGGACGGAGTTTAGTTTAGTTTAGCTTAACTGTTGGGTAGTTTCTTCTACTTCACTGAGAAGTAATTTCAAAGAATTTCTTAAATTTATTTCATTAGGTAGCAGTGTTGTTGATACTACCAAAGTAATTCAGTAATATTTCACGATTTTAAGTCGTTTCACCATACTGAGCTTAAGAAAAAATGTACATTCTTCACTTGTTTCTACATCATAGACGGCCCTCTCCGTGGGTCTCACAATGTATGTAATGCTTACTGTTCCAGTTTACGTTATAAGCAGACTAATCACTTGGAAGAGTTAAAGTATTGTTACGCCCCAGTATAGTATCCCTGGCGGACATTAAAAATTCAACTAAGTTCTTCCTTTGCAGCTCCCGGAAGCCGAACTGCCTGTGTCAATGACCAGTAGACTGCCATCTAGGGGGAAATGCTGAGCAAGTTGTGGAAAAGACGGAAGCTGTAGCAGAACCGGGGAACGACAAAGAGCCCGAGTCTGCAAGCGAAACATAATTACATCATGGAAGCCGAGAGACACCGTCGTACTAGTGACAATGCAGAGTTTCGTAAGGAAGGTTAGGGATAATGCAACATTAAGTCTTCTGGTGTCGAACCAACAGAAAAAGCCTCTGAAAGGAGAAGTTGCAAAAGTCTGAAGACAGTAAGAGAGCTGCCAGCGAGCTAAAACCAGGACACATGATGTCATAGCTATCCCAACCACCACAGAACGCACGGGAAGTGCTAACATAAATACTCCACCCGTCTTAACAAATGTCGCATTGCTGATAGCTGAGTGCTGATTACCATCTGCGTAGTCTCAGCCCTTTCGTCAGTTGCAACTGTCCAGTGAGAGAAGAACATAGATGACATTGCAGGTAGTGTAGACTAAATGGCACGCAAACTCACAGAAATCATTACACTCGCGCAAAACACTTCAATTCCAACAATTCATAGCACAAAACAACAGTCAATACCATGGACCAACGAACTAACTCGACTTAAACTTGAGACAAGAAGAACCAGACAACTATACCAACGTACTATAGCTGAAAGGGATAGACAAATAAGACTACAAGCGTATTCGGAAGCCAAGGACAGGAACAAACAAAACTACTTAAGACTAGAACTGATTTCTGGAACAGACAAGTAGCGACACAAACGCAAACAAACATGTGGGAGGAACCCAACAAAATAATAACGGAAGAAATAAAGAGCCCACTAGTTATGGGTACGCTGAGACAGGACGACGGTACAGTGCCAAACGGATGGAGACAAACAGCACAATTCCTGCTGCATAAGTTCCTACCAGACGACAATACTGATGACGACACCTAACGTCAGTCGGTTCTACACACAGAATACACCATACTACACAAATACAGTCACCTGCCCATTTGCACAGGAAGAAGTCGCGCTAGCGATCACAGAAGTCAAAAGCACCCGGCCAGACGGTATCCACTCAGAGGACTAAATCAAATAACACCACAGATCACTCCATTTCTAACTACGCTGCTAAACGATGCATTAAGGCTGGGTAGAGAACCTCTAGTATGGAAAATCTCAAAAGCAGTCATAATCAAGAAATCACTAGACAGAGATCCGTCAGATCCAAAGTCATAGAGACAATCTGCCTAATAAATACCTTAGCCAAGATTCAAGAGAAACTGCTCTGTAAACGATTACAGGCACACAGAATCCTACATGGCCTTACCCCACACCAATTTGGATTTCGATCTGGTAAATCAACCGATGATGCTATAAACAGATCTCTCGAGATAGTACACACAACCCCCTCCAGATATTCTAAATCAATCATGGTCGACATTGCAGGCGCATTTGACAATATATGGTTGCCTGCAATGTTCCAGAGGTTAAGACATCTAGAGGTACCAGAAACTCTCTGAAAAACTACTGCAGGAATAGAACTATCGTTTGGCAAATGGACAGCCAGAAAGTGATCAAATGTATCACGAAAGGTTGTCCCCAAGGGCCGATCTGTGGTCCCATCTTCTGGGACATCGCATTGGAACTCCTTCTCCAGACACTGGAGGGACATGAAATGAGAGATGGGGTTGAAACTTACGCCGGTCATCTAATGGTGGCAATAGCTGCGAACAATAGGCCCCAGCTAGAAGAAAGAGCCAATGCCACACTACGACCATCATACAATGGTGCATCAACAATAAGCTCAAGATGGCGAAAAACATAATAACGTACACTCTGCTGAAGGGTCTCCTGCAGAGGAACGCCACAGTCAAAACCAAAAACACCAAAATTAAATGATCGCAGGTCACGCGCTATCTTAGGATCCACATCCACGAAAAACTAAACTTACAGCACATAAAAATCACGACAGACAAAGCAAAAAAAATATTCCACAAACTGGCAAGGCTAAACTCGGACTACTTCAGACTCCTCTTGTCAGTCATGAGAACATACCATTGTGCTCTCTTCGAATCAGTACTAAGCTTCGCCGCAAGCACATGGGCACACAAACTAAGCCTATCGACTAACAAGACAATTGTCAGACGTGGGCAGAGAATCCTATTATTGAGACTATCTGGGGCCTTCGGTAGCACCTCAGCTGAAGCACTGTGTGTGCCACTTGGAGTATTCCCGATAGATCTCACAATAAGATACAGAGCGGCGACGTACTAGCTAAAGATGGGGAGACAAGACCAGGTTCGGAAGATCACTGGTGTACCAATACAAACAATAAGCCAACTTAAGACGTGGCGACTGGATACCTTACAGGTTGAGTGGGACAATAGTGATAAGGGCCGGAGACTATACAACTACTTCCCCAACATAAGTGAAAGACTAAAACTTAGACATATCGATCCCAGCCGTGGTATGGTACACTTCCTAACGGGAGACGGCCCTTGTTCCATGCACTTGAACCGCGTGAGTCTGTGGCAGACACCTAGGTGCACATGTGGGGAAGAAGGTTCTCCTGAACATATCATCTTTTTCCGCGGACAATGCACAAACATAAGACACACACTATTCATAGATACATCAAACATTGACCAAACCACCAAAGACATGATTTACAACTGTGAACAATGGCCAACCGTTAATAAACTAACTGACAATATCTCCAAACCCACACAATACTTGATGACAAGATCGCACGGAAGGCAAGATGACAGGAAGTTCACAGGGTGGACGGGGATGAGGCTGCATCTGAAGAGTTGTCATCGGACTAGCGACTTAGGCGGTTTTTTGTTCTACTGATTTTTATTTGTATGAAGTAGTTTTCGGCTTCTTAGGCCGTCTTCAGATAACTACTGCATATTGTTTACAAGGAGCTTGTGTTCTTACGAACCAAACATTGTGGACTAAGATACAACGCAATTACATACGATCTTTAGTTGTGGTATTGTCTTTGGAATTGTCAAACGGATCTTTTGACTTTTTGTTCTGTAAAACTGTTCTTTAACATAAAATGGTACATCGCCTCACATCTATACCAATGTCAAAACAAAATTTCCAAACAGAAGTAGACACCATTAAATATATTGCATATGACAATGGCTATAACTCTGAATTAGTTGACAAAATCCTGCACAAGAAACAAAGAAGAAAAATCTTGCCCTACATTTATGCCCCCTCTGCAATAACAACTACACCAAAAACCAACTGGTGTACTATACCATATCTAGGTAAGCTATCAGACAAACTAGAGATACTACAGCTAATCTCCTATTTAACAGAAAGAACAAAACAGATAAACTAAGCAACAGTGGGGTCTACAAAATAACCTGCACTAACTGCAGGAAACTGTACAATGGTGAAACGGGCAGGGCCATATCAACAAGGCTGACTGAACATGAACGCAGCTGGAGATTAAATAAATCAGATTCCACCTTTGCTGAACATGTGCTCAAAGGAGGACACAAATATCTAACACACACAAAGTGCTACATATAGCCAACAAAGGCAGAAAACTCAGCGTACTAGAATCACTTAAAATTAACAAACACCTAGCCCTAAATCCCCAGCTGGTACTAAATGACCAATTGCAACTGAGCACATCACCACTCTTAAACTTTACACACTAAAGTAAACCTGCTACTAACCACAAAGTGTCCCAATAGTAAGCCGGCCGGTGTGGCCGTGCGGTTCTAGGCGCTTCAGTCCGGAACCGCGCTGCTGCAACGGTCGCAGGTTCGAATCCTGCCTCGGGCATGGATGTGTACGATGTTCTTAGGTTAGTTAGGTTTAAGTAGTTCTAAGTTCTAGGGGACTGATGACCATAGATGTTAAGTCCCATAGTGCTCAGAGCCATTTGTCCCAATAGTAAAGCCGGCCGAAGTGGCCGTGCGGTTAAAGGCGCTGCAGTCTGGAACCGCAAGACCGCTACGGTCGCAGGTTCGAATCCTGCCTCGGGCATGGATGTTTGTGATGTCCTTAGGTTAGTTAGGTTTAACTAGTTCTAAGTTCTAGGGGACTAATGACCTCAGCAGTTGAGTCCCATAGCGCTCAGAGCCATTTGAACCAGCCCAATAGTAAACAAATTCACACTCCATTATAATGTAATGTCCCTTACGTGTTTACAATCCTAAATGTAACTCAACTGTAACAATGTAATATTTGGTATATATTAATGTATAATTTTCTAATAACAAAGTTGTAATCGCCAAAGAAAAGATCGCTGTTGTACAACCAACAATTAATGTCCAGTGCAACTGTTCACAACAAAAACCAAAAAATTGTATATTTCTTATAATTTGCCTACTAAATAATTCTAATTGTTGTTATACATGGTACTGACAAACCATAAAATGTAATTTTTTATGTTAAAGAACGGTTTTAGAGAACAAAAAGTCAAAAGACCTGTTTGACAATTCCAAAGACAATAGCACAACTAAAGATCGTATGTAAGTGCGTTGTATCTTAGTCCAGAATGTTCGGTTCGGAGGAACACAAGCTCCTTGAACAATAGCCTGTAGTTATCTGAAGATGGCCTAATAAGCCGAAATATAGTTGATACAAACAAAAATCAGTAGAACAAAAAACCGCCTAAGTGTTATTCAACCCTCAATATGGAATTGTTCTGAAGCTACGGAAGAATCCATAAATAAGACTACTAGCGACTATACAATGTAAACGCATCTAGCTGTCTTCCAGGAAACCCTATACAATGTAAACACATCTAGCTGTCTTCCAGAAAACCAACTGGTCCAGTCCCACCAGGTCAGCAGTCGATAAGGTGCTTAATGTCAGGTAGCTCTCCGAGGGACCTTTGCCTCCTGGTGAGCAGCGACGTGCAGCCTGGCCAGAAGGATCTTAATTGTGGTTCCGCTGTACAGAGCCCAACCCGACAGATACGGGAGTAGATCGGGGAATACCACCGGAGAGGCTCAGTCGTCTGCGCAGCTAGAAGGAGCTAACGACCGGATGCGAATAGAAATTGGGAGCGGCCGTCACGGACTTGAATTCCTTCTAAGACCCTCACCGCCGCTCCAAATCGGTAATGGGACACACATTCTTTTGTCCTCCCTTACCTCTTCCTCTATCCATCTTTGCTTCTCGTAGTTAATAGAATTTCTTCTTCATTTGTACGGCTGGTCCCGACGGAGGTTCGAGTCCTCCCTCGGGCATGGGTGTGTGTGTTCGTTCTTAGGATAATTTAGGTTAAGTAGTGTGTAAGCTTAGGGACTGATGACCGTAGCAGTTAAGTCCCATAAGATTTCACACACATTTGAACACTTTTTTCTTCTTCATTGTTTAATGGTTTTGGATTAGTATTTGTGGAGGCGGGTGCCGGGGTAGTATTACACTACCGCCTCGGTCCCCGAACCCAGTCACAGCAACCAAGAGGCATTCACAGACACCATAAGCAATGAGACGGTGGGTCATTAAACAAAGCAGCAACTGAAAAAAAAAACTCCAGTGAGAGAGGAGGCTAGGCTATGGACGTCGACCGTCAGCACGCCAAGCTGTCTTCGATCGTCTATGGAACCACGAGTCTTCCGAAGCAACAATGATGGAGCGCAGAGGCCGCCATCACCCTGTAAGTCTGCTGGAGGCTTGACCTACATGACCTGGACATTGTCCGACATCCGCCTTCGAGTGGGTGAGCGCCACTTTTCCTCATCCCGTTCCTGTGGCAGACACAGATACTGCGCTGGTCGTATTGCTGTGACTTGAGCCTTCCGGCTTTCCTCTACTAAAGAGACACTGCTCCGCCGGCACAGCCGAGGCACGAAACTATGTAACACAAACCTGTATTATTGCCTAATAAATGTGTGATTGTCCATGATGTTTCCTTCGCACCCTCGACCGTAACTAGGACCTTACCACCGCATCCTACTTGGCTCCCTCCTGATGACTGTAGGAGCTGGGGACTGGAGCCCTATAGTATTCTGAAAGCTATGGTAGTAGAACTCTACTGCGCCCTTGGCACTTACAACACGACTTATATGTTACAAATTACATATTGCCAATCAAAGCGTATTCGGTAGCATAGTTCAGCGCTTAAGAGGGTGACATCTGTGCGTTAGGGCTTATTGATGTGAGATTCTCGACGTTGCACTGGGTGGTCAATCAGGGCAGAAATAAAGGTGTTGGACTGTCTGAAACTCACCACAACTGCGCAAGTCATATTGTACTGAGTGTGCTCGTTTTGAAAGATTTGCTTCCTATCTCATCCTAACAGTCAGTTTCGATAACGCAGATGTATTTTGTCACATCAAACTTTGTCTTTTCCAATCGAAAATGCGGAAACAGGCAGAGGTTCGCTAAGATAGCTTTGGGAAATCTTATGAAATCCATTAGTCGAATTAAATCTGGTGATGCTGTAGGCATTAGATTAGGAAATGAGACGCTTAAAGTAGTAAGATTTAAGTGTCAGGAAGTTGTTTCTGAAAGTATTGGTATGGAGTGTAGCCATGTATGGAAGTGAAACAGGGACGATAAATAGTTTGAAGAAGAAGAGAATAGAAGCTTTCGAAATGTGGTGCTACAGAAGAATGCTGAAGATTAGATGGGTAGATTACATTATTAATGAGGAGGTATTGAATTGAATTGGGGAAAAGAGGAGTTTGTGGCACAACTTGACAAGAAGAAGGGACCGGTTGGTACGACATGTTCTGAGGCATCAAGGAATCGCAAATTTAGCATTGGAGGGCAGCGTGGAGGGTAAAAATCGTAGAGGGAGACCAAGAGATGAATACACTAAGCAGATTCAGAAGGCTGTAGGTTGCAGTAAGTACTGGGAGATGAAGAAGCTTGCACAGGATAGAGTAGCGTGGAGAGCTGCATCAAACCAGTCTCAGGACTGAAGACCACAACAACAACAACAACATTACTTCGAAATGCTACTACCGTTTATTGGCTCTTAGGTCATTTTGTATTACAGAATTTAATTTAATACGATACTCTTTTCTGTATAACCGCTGTCTAAAGAGCGGTTACAGATGCTATGAAAGGAACAGTGAATGGAAGAAGACGAAGAAGAAGAAGACACTGAAGATACCAGATGGTGGTAGTATAGGAACAGGAAACAATTATGAGAAAACGAAGAGGGTAGCAGGACTGAACGGAGAGCAACATGTGAAGACCTGCCCTAGGGCAGAACACTGATGGTGATGTATATTAATCTTGTCAGCAACCTGGATGCGTAAGCCGTTAAGCTCTCTCACTTATCTGCCAATGCTATCTTCTGGATTGTGTTGACGGTACCAATACGCAAACTCTGTGATTTCGCAAGGCTTCTGTCAGTACTGTTGTGGCGGCGATTGAGATGGCTGTGGGTAGGCGCTGCCGCTCTCTCCCCTTGCGAAACCGCCTCTTCAGCGAGTAGCGTCTCCTCTCCGTGACGGAACGCTGTAGCCGATCAGTGACCACGCGGTGAGACGGCTGCCCTGCAAGGCTGGCCTCTCTTCGGGAACTCGGCTCAGGAACGGAGCGTAGCGTAGCGTAACTCTGTCACTTCTGGCAGTACTTTACATCCGTTCTCCTCCAAACATTCCTGGGTTAAACGAGAGAGGCGAAATTACATAGCTTTTGGGTCTTTGTAAAGGAAAATATATATAACAGCAGATTAAATCCGTATCCGTCT